>NC_089837.1:57626817-57926817 GCF_035609145.1 Eleutherodactylus coqui | reverse complement strand
ACAATGTAATGATCTTCTTCAATGATGATCACTTCATTGACATAATGACCCATCTCAACATCCTCCTCTTGAATAACCATTTCTAAAATTTCTTCAACTCCCCAAGGAAGGTCAATATGACTTAGAAGAGCAGTTAAAAGTGTCCTGGTCCTGGGATCTTGGGAGAGCAGAATGTGGAAAAAATGTAGAGCATTCTGGTTGAATTCGGTCCAGTTGCTTGGAGGAGGAACGCAGTCTAGATCTCTTTGCCAGTGGACAAATCTCTGAAATAGTTCATCGTTGTGCATAGCTCTTTCCCATGGAAGATACCCAGTGAAAACTGTGTAGAGAAGCACACCAAGGGCCCATATGTCCACACTGGGATCCAGGATTATGCTGTCCCTGGGTTTTAATTCACAAAGCTCAGGAGCCATGTAAGGTATAATTGGTGCCATGGATGGAACCAAACGGCCAATGCCCTGAGTCAGACCAAAGTCACTCAGTTTGATGTTGTTACATTCATTGTCCATTAGTAAAACCTTGTCTGGCTTCACATCTCTATGCACCAGACCCCTGCTGTGCATGTACTCCAGAGCTCCGATCAACTGCAATGCGCAACGCTTTACCATCACTTCTGGGATTCCGACCTAGGAAAGAAAGGGACACCGTTAGAAATGTGCTCTACTTGAATTTAAAATAGTCTATAAATGTATCAGATCTGGAGTATTTAAGCAAATCTAGCACATCTAAAACATCCTTGTGCATGTTCTTTCAGAATATTTATCAAAAATACATTTCCTATATGGCTTAATATCCAAATTTCATTCATTACTTGACAATTTGATATTGAAATACTTACATCATCCTGAATTAGAGAATGGAGGGATCCTGCAGGAGCCAATTCCTGGGTCAGAATGTAATGTTCCACGGAATTCCTAAAGGAGGGGTAAGTGAATATGATGCCTTCAAAACTTGAGAAACTGGTGGACACGTGTAATTCATGGATGAAAGCTTCCAACTTTGTTCGGTCCTTCATCAATTTCAGGGCAACAGTGTCTCCTGGTTAGATATAAATGCTAACATTAAAAAAACCTCAAATGCAATGCAGGAATTGATGAATACATTTTAATTAATCGTCTTAAAGAGTTTCTCAGTTTTGGAAAATATTTGTGAGAAGGGTTCCCTGGAAGAAAGTTCATCACAAAGTATGCTAATGCTGAGATCTCACTGATTACCTATTGTCTATCTTTTGTCAATGTTCTAATCCTTGGCCAATAAGTAAAGATGCTGAACAGATGACCCCTCAATTAATTCCGAATGTAATAATTAGGTATATACATTTTTTTTTAATCCAAAAAACTCCCATAAAGGTGTTCTCTGTTTAAAAAGCAATAATAAAAAAGCAATAATTTACCCTATTAAACAAATTTTACGTAATAGAGAAATTTCCCTTGTTCAGAATCCCCATTTACCGCTGTTTTAAACCCCATTGACCATACAACTAATGGAGTACATAGAATGTCTTAAGCTTTTCATTCTAACTCTTTAAACATTTCTTAAGGTAATAAGCATCGAGCACAGTAACCATTCCGAGTTAGATCATTCAATAAATATGATTAGTATTTTTGATGGCGGGGCTTACCGGTTTTCATCTCACGAGCCATGAGAACTTGACCATAGGTTCCCTGGCCAAGATGTTTCAAGACTTGGAAATCACTTTCACCAATCTTCTGAATCTCAAATTCTGCAGTCCCTTCCATTGCTGCTTAGAAGATGTACTCTTTTGAAGACCCTGTCACACAAAATACATGATTAGTGCTATGGAATATGTAGGCATTATATAAATGAATAGCAAAAGGTAATTACAAGAATATAAGAAACATAACCTGACACTTTGAAGATCAAACTACAAAATATAATACTGAGGATCTCAAATGGCACAGTATGCTTTGAATTAATAAAACACAAAATGGATTTTCTTAAAAGTTGGCAAAAGGTGGAAACCTAGTATAAATAGAAACGTACCTGGGTAATGAAGATTCGCTTGTGTTCTATGGAGAATGTGGTGTTCTGGGTGGCAAGAGCTTGAGTCTCTCAATCAGTTTGTATAACAGCCGGGCTCTCTGTGCAGAAAACATCTGTATGCAGAAGACAAGTGGTGACACCTCGCTTGTCTTCTGCATCCTCCGCTCACAGCGCTCAGCTGTAGAACAGCCGGGCACTGGAGCGGGGGAACAGCTGTATGCAGAAGACAAGCAGGGACACACCGCTTGTCTTCTGCAGCCTTTGCTCACAGCGCTCAGCTGTAGAACAGCCGGGCACTGGAGCGGGGGAACAGCTGTATGCAGAAGACAAGTGGGGACACACCACTTGTCTTCTGCAGCCTCTGCTGGCAGCGCAAGGTGATCGCCAGCAAATTCTCATTCCTCGTTCAGTGGCAATGCATGCAGCGACTGACAATCATTCAGATTCCAGCTGGATGTGGTAATCTGAATCCGTTTTCCGCCCGTGTAAAATTGGTCTTTATTTCCTTAAACCTATTTTGTTTATATATAAAGGAAACCACAGGAGGCGCTGTAACTGTATATCTGTTAGTTTACTCTCCACATTCTTGTGTAGCAGACTTGTATATTACAAGCGTACTTCCATCACTATATCTAGCCGTTGTACTCCTGTTCTGCTGCTGTAATAAATGTGGTCCAATTGTTATGAGATACAATAATTTCCCTTGGTGCCCCCAATAAACTCCAGTCAGAAACTGACTAATGAGGAAGGATTTGCTTCTGCAAGATCCCTTACAACCCTAATAAATGTGGTAATGGTGGTTGACCTTGCCCAGCATAGTTCAGGTGTAACATCAGAAAAGATAATGATCTCTGGGAGCTTCCATACTTTATTATACAATGTGCTCAGTACATCCTGGCTACTAGGCGCTCATGGAGACGCATTTCCATCTATTTGAGATCTTGATCACCTCATCCCCACAATGCTGTGCGTGTCTTTAAAACCCATCATCCATTCCACTTCATCTGATGTTTAACCCCTTATCTCTATGATCAGTAGTCTCTGCCTCCCAGGCATTTCACACAACTCAAAGGGATTATAATGTCTAATAAGAAAACCATAGCTACTGTATACTGCCCCAAGAGTTGGATGTTCTCTAAATTAAAGCCACTTGGCCCCTTAATATCAGGTCTATGTAGTCTTAAAGGGGTTGTCTCGCGGCAGCAAGTGGGGTTCAGCACTTCTGTATGGCCATATTAATGCACTTTGTAATGTACATCGTGCATTAAATATGAGCCATACAGAAGTTATTCACTTACCTGCTCCGTTGCTAGCGCCCCCATCTAATTCTGATGTCGTCTTGCTTTTTTAGACGCGCTTGCGCTGTGCGGTCTTCTTCCTGGTGAATGGGGCCGTTCGTGCCGGAGAGCTGGTCCTCGTAGCTCCGCCCCGTCACGTGTGCCGATTCCAGCCAATCAGGATGCTGGAATCTGCAATGGACCGCACAGAGCCCACGGTGCACCATGGGAGAAGACCCGCGGTGCATCGTGGGTGAAGATCCCAGCGGCCATCTTGGTAAAGGAAGAAGGAAGACCGTCGCAGAGCGGGGATTCGGGTAAGTAATAAATTTTTTTTTTTTTTTAACACATCCTTTGGGGGTGTCCTGCGCCGAACGGGGGGTGGGGTGGGGGGTGGGGCCTATAGAAAAAAAAAAGTTTCGGCGCGGGACAACCCCTTTAATACTAGCAGTTCATTATCAAGCTGAGCATTGTATAGTGTCTGGGTGGATCTTATCTCTGGGGGTCAGATATTTACATTTCCAAATGATTCTTCTCTGGGTTGAAGTCAAATATTGTACTGAGCAGGACCGGTACATTGTCCACTTCTACAAATCCACATTATAGTAGAATTTTTATTCTTTCTTTGGAAGCTTAAAATAGAAATCCAAGTCTATTGACTTTTTTTTTTTTTTTAAGGCATTGCCCACTTTGGAAAAATCCTTATTGTTGCAAGGATCCTCAAGGATGAACTAATCACAGCTGTAATCTGGCAAAATCTAGCAGCAGGTGCCACTATAGGGAAAACAAAAGTATTCCCCAGTGCCCAGGGCTTACTATGGGTTTACTTGTGTCATGTATGGATGTAATTCATCTGTTTGAGTTGTGGCTCATACCAGACTAAAGTACCTCTTGTTATAGAAGACTATAGTAACTCATGAGAGACCAATTCTGCTCTTCAGCTTGGCATTATACATGGTCTCCCCTGTATTGTCTTATCTCTGAATGTCAGACAATTATGTCTGCAAATGATTTTTGAAGACCTGATTAGAATTATAAAAAAAATGTTCAAACAAGCGAAAGTCAGCAAATAGTCATTCCATTTTAATGCAAACGATGACTGATTGACTATTCGTTCATCGTTCATGTTGTGCAGACATAACAATCATTGACTTGTTCACTTATCGTTCGGTTTAAGCAGCGCTTGTTCAGTCCCTCATTCGCTTATACAGTGAATTTGAAAGACTGAATAATTCTCGTTTGAATGAGCCAATGATGTATCTGCCTGTCTAAATGGGCTGGACAAGGGCGATCGAGCTAGCGGTGACATCACTAGCTCATGCAAACGATAATTGGGATTATCAAAGGCTATTTTGTCTTTATCTTAAGCCCCATTCCTAAGCAGGACTCGGGCATTGAATAAACCGATATTGATGATTTATTTCTGTACACTTTTCTGTAAGCTTTCTGTTACAAGGTCCTCAGTGATGATAAAATGATCACAACTGTAATCTGTACAGAAATTGAACATTTGCTGCTGAACTTCTTCCCACTGTCTCCATATGTAAAGGATGTGTAATTCATGAATGTATCAGGTATTCAGTGTAAAAGGACCCTTAGGCCTCCTGTCCACGGATGCAGCGATTAGCGATATCCCACGACAGATCGCCGCCGCTGGGGAGCAGGGAAGAGCTGACAGCTCTCTGCACTGAGCCTACCTGACAGATGGGCTTACTACGGCAAATCGCAGCATGCTGCGATTTAAATCCCACAAAAAGAGAATCCCTATGATTCTCCGCTCATAGACAGCGGGGCTGCGCTTTCCATAATAAGTCCATGGAAAGCGTTCACTGCATTTCCCACAACCGGATTATTACCTCGGGAAATGCAGTGAAAAATCGCCAATAGAGAGGGGGCCTTAGAGAGCTCCTCGCTCTAGAATGGTGGATCATTCTCATTCTCGCTGCATTGCAGGAACCTAAACTATAATGGTATTCAGTGTAAATGCCATCAGTGAATGATTCATTTGTCCACTTTCTGTGGGCATAAAAATCAAATGATTGGCCTATGTAAACAGATAATTGTACGTTTAGTGTGAATGGATGGAGCAATCTTATTTTCATCTATAGGCACTTCCTGTTTCTACCTTGGACAGTACAGGCAGCCCAGGTTAAGGTTGTGGGGCTGCTCTTATTGGGGTGATCACCCTGTTTAAGAGGTGTTCCCTCTTGTAGCTGATAGGGCCAGATTCCCCCCTCCCCACTTTGCTTGTGATTGGTATTGGTTATAGTGTCATACATGGGACTGTTTGCCCCATGTGAACATTGCCTTGCGTCAGTTCGGACTGTGGTGCTTTAAAGCTGATAGCAGACATAACCTCACCACTGACTGCTTCCTTAGGCAGAGTTCTAGAGTCTCATTGCTTTAGAGTGCTGCATAAAAAGTGCTGATGGGAGAGATCTCTATTGTAAGCCGTGATCTATTTATTAAATGACGCTCCCTTTGATGCCCTCTCTGGGTACTATAGTCCACCCCTTCAAGTTTTTTCTTTTATTGCCCCAGCTTAAGCTTAGATATGACTTTGCATCAGTACCTAAACCTAAAAACAATATTCCATGTTCGGACTGACTAGTGGTAGAACGATGTTCTCCTGATATGCACCCCAGTTATATTTGAATTGTATAAATAAAATTAAAATATGAATCTTTGGTTATCCAATTTTGAATTTAGCAGAAAAAATTTTATATTTTCAGATAAAGAAAAATGTTCAAAGCAGTCATTTAATAAATTGCGTTTTATTAGGGTAATGATATTATGCATGTAGTGATGGTATGCTATTCCAGAGTTATCACCAACTCTGATCTAAACTATTTCCACCTCAGATCCCAAGCAAAGGTTGGGGTCATTAGGCCAATGGAGCAATGTAGACTCAGTGGAGCTGGATAGAGATTCATCAGTGGTATCTGCCACAATGATGCATTCAATATCCCCGTGGTTTTCCACCACAATGTAATGCTCCTCTTCTTCAATGATGATCACTTCATTGACATAATGAACCATCTCAACATCCTCCTCTTGAATAACAATTTCTGCAATTTCCTCTACTCCCCATGGAAGGTCAATATGATTTAGGAGAGCAGTTGAAATTGTCCTGGTCCTGGGATCTTGGGAGAGCAGAATGTGGAAAAAATGTAGAGCATTCTGGTTGAATTCAGTCCAGTTGCTTGGAGGTGGAACGCAGTCTAGATCTCTTTGCCAGTGGACAAATCTCTGGAATAGTTCATCGTTGTGCATAGCTCTTTCCCATGGAAGATACCCAGTGAAAACTGTGTATAGAAGCACACCAAGGGCCCATATGTCAACAGTGGGATCCAAGATTATGCTTTCTCCGGGTTTTATTTCACAGAGCTCTGGAGCCATGTAGGGTATAATGGGTGCCATGGATGGAACCAGACTGCCAACGACCTGAGTCAGACCAAAGTCACTCAGTTTGATGTGGTGACACTCATTGTCCATTAGTAAGACGTTATCTGGTTTCACATCTCTATGCACCAGACCCCTACTGTGCATGTACTCCAGAGCTCCAATCAACTGCAATGCACAACGCTTTACCATCACTTCTGGGATTCCGACCTAGAAAAGCAAGGGAGATCATTAGATATGTGCTCTACTTGAATTGAAAATGGTCTATGAATTTATCAGATCTGGAGTATTTTAGCAAAGCTAGGACATATAAAAGTCTCTAGAAATATTAAACATTGTGCATGTTCTTTCAGAATAATTATCATTTCCAATATGGCTTAATATCCAAATTCCATTTATTACTTGACAATTTGATATTGAAATACTTACACCATCCTGAATTAGAGAATGGAGGGATCCTCCGGGAGCCAATTCCTGGGTCAGAATATAATGGTCCATGGAATCCCTAAAGGAGGGGTAAGTGAATATGATGCCTTCATAACCTGATAAATAGGTGGACACGCGTAATTCATCGATGAAAGCTTCCAACTTTGTTCGGTCCTTCTTCATCAATTTCAGGGCAACAATGTTTCCTGGTTAGATATAAATGCAAACACTTAAAATGTAAAAAAACACACAAATGCAATGCAGGAAATGGCCAATAAATTTTGAATAATAGTCTTAAAAGGTTTCTCCGTTGAAGAAAATGTTTAGAAGGGTTCCTTGGAAGAAAGCACATCACAAAGTATGCTAATGCTGAGATCTTGCTGATCGACAATAGGCAATCTTTGTCAATGTTCTAATCTCTGGCCAATAAGTAAAAATGCTGAACAGATGACCCCTCAATTAAGAATTCGATAATGAGGAACATACAGATTTTTATATATATATTTTTTTAGCCAGAATACTCCTATAAAGGTGTTCTCTGGTTAAAAAGGAATCATATACCCTCTTAGACAAATTTTACATAATAGAAAAATTTCCCTTGTTCAGTATCCCCAGTTACCTTTGTGATGAACTTTCTTCCAAGGAACCCTTCTAATTATACTAATGCTGAGATCCCACTGATCGACACTAGGCAATCTTTGTCAATGTTCTAATCTCTGGCCAATAAGTAAAGATGCTGAACAGATGACCCCTCGATTAAATCCAAATTCAATAATGGGGTATATATAAATTTTTTTTGTAAGCCAGACAACTCCCATAAAGGTGTTCTCTGGTTAAAAAGAAATCATATACCCTATTAGACAAATGCTACAGAATAGAAAAATTTACCCTATTCAGAATCCCATTTACTGTGATTTGGAACCCCATTGACCATACAATTAATGGATCACATAGAATGTTTTCTTAAGCTTTTCATGTTAACTCTTTAAATATTTTTGAGGTAATAAGCATTTAGCATGGTAACCATTCTGAGCTGCATTATTAAATGTATATGATTAACATTTTTGATGGTGGGCTTACCTGTTTTCATCTCACGAGCCATGAGAACTTGACCATAGGTCCCCTGGCCAAGATGTTGCAAGACTTGGAAATCGCTTTCACCAATCTTCTGAATCTCAAATTCTGCAGTCCCTTCCATTGCTGGTTAGCAGATATACTCTTTTGAAGATGCTGTCGCACAAAAATACATGGGCATTATATAAATGAGCATCCAAAGGTAATTACAAAAATATAAGAAACATAAAACATGACAATTTGAAGCTCAAACTACAAAACATAATATTGAGGATCTTAAATGGAACAGTAGGCTTCCATTTTGTGTGTGTGTTAAATCATATTTTTAAAAGTTGGCCAAAAGTTGGAAACCTAGTATGGATAGAAACATACCTGGGCAATGAAGATCCGCTTGTGTTCTATGAAGAATGTGGTTTTCTGGGTGGCAAGAGCTTGAGTGTCTCAATCCACAAGGTAAACTCTTGAGGAGTTTTAGGAGATCCAGTGCTCAAGAAGTGACTGTAGTCCAAGAGGTCCAACTGTCTTTTATGGCCAAGAGCTTGAGGTCCCTCCTCTTTCTAAGACAATGGAAATTAATGCTCCTCTAGTCATATGCAAATGAAGATTTCACCTGCAAGTTGACCTTTTTAGAAAGGTTTTGTTGTGACTGGATATTATGACTTGCTTAGGTGAGGAGGAATACTAGGGAGAAGTCAAGGTTTTCTTGGCATCTGTTTGCCATTTGCTAATATATTCAAGACATTTGGTGGCTTTATACATACCATCGCCCCCCCCCCCCCTCTACCCTAAGTTGTGGGGGCAAATTTTGCTTCTATGTAAGGTATATGGATTTCTCTTTTATAGCCATTTCAAAATCATCTTTAATTTAGTTTGTGCCTCATGCCATATCTATTACAAGAAAGCTCATACAGGTGACTGAAGAGAAATGAACTTTCAGTTCTATGCAAGGTCTTACTGGACTGTATTGGGTCTATGAGAACAACTTATCCAGAAACTCCATCCTCCAATAACATGTCTATTGGTAAAAAGGTTTTCAAGTTTAATGTAAAAAAAGCTTAAAGGGGTTGTACCAGAATATCAAGTTATCCCTTAAATGCAGGATAAGGGATAACTATGATTGGAGAGGCACTTGCTTCTGAGACCCCCGTGGATCTGGAGAATGGGCCTCCCATGTCCCAATTTACTATTTCTGTAGGGATCGCTTCTCCCCTGCAGTGACATCGCTCTGAATGGAGCACTGGCTGAACATGCTGCATGTTCAGTACGTCGTTAATTTCAATGGTGTGATGGAAGTACCCGACTGGGTGTGCAATGTGGGTACTTGGCAGCCCTATTGAAAGCAAATGGAGCTTGTGCGACAAGCTTTCCATTCAGTCTTCTCATTGTTTGCAGGGGACACAGTAAACCCTGCAGTGAGAAGAGTGTGGAATATGGGACCCCTATTCTTGAGATTGGCTAGGGTTTCAGCAATGAGACTTTTACCGATCAAGTTTATACCTTTTTATGCTGTGAATAGTGAATAACTTGTTCTGATACAATCCCTTTTGAGGGTACTTTATATGAAACAATTGCCCAAATTCTCACTGGAATCAGTGAATTCGGGTGATTGATCATCTTGTGTACTTGCCGCCTCTCACAGGGCACCAAGCAAGAAATCGCTCTTGTCGGAGTCCTCTTTTTAGCAAAACGATATACCAAGTGTTTATCAGCCCTTGTAAACAGGAATCACTCCGTGTTTCAATGACTTACTTTCTGTGAATAGCGGTGGGTGGGCTGGCCAGTTGGGACAATCCTGGCCCACACCACCTCCATTTACTTGAATGATTATTGCTACTATACAAGCTTGGCAGCCTGCCCATGTAAAGAGTTGGTCTCTCTAAGGATGACAAGTTCTACAACTTTCTACTCCTATTTTAGTTTATCAGTAAAATGAGAACAAGGTTTACTTTTATTGATGGCAGAGTACAGCATTAGAGGTGAACAGGTTTCCATAGTAGATAAAACTGGAGCCAGCGTAGATCTTTTTTTTTTTTTTTTGGTCATAAGGGCTATATTTGCAGTGTAAAAAATAGTACTCTTCTAGTAGAGAACAGGCAGGACAAAGTTTTGAAGAACTACTCAGTTGGTCAAACTTATCACATGCCTCCTTTCTTAAAATATGGACGCCATGAAGAGCCTACTCCACACACGCCTCGGGAGATTAGTGGGCTGGCCAAAAATATTACTTAATGTTACCTTCATAGAATCACAAGACACGATACCTCATCTCTTACAAGAAATTGATATAAGGGAGACACTCTCCACAAAAATGTGTTGATTGATCCACTTCACATTGTTTCTCAAATATATTTTAAAAATGTAAGTTCTTTATTTGAAAATATGGGTCCCATGTTTACATGCGATAACCAAACAGGATGTTGAGCAAAATATCGATCAGTAGTTTGTTTTGTTTCAACTCACCTGAAGTTAAGTGACTGAGCAAATTTTCACACAATGTAAACACATTCACAGTGAATGTGCGGCCAGAAGAGATCTTTGGCGCGCTCTACCTCCGTTCACCGAATGACTATCACTGCTTTGTGAAAGCACAGAAGTAATAAGTTATTATCGGACATTTATGAGCCCGACATTTGTCCCATGTAAAGCCAACTTCTGTTCTCCCCCTCTTACATTTCCAGCCCTCTGGCACCACTTGCTCGCTTCTTCTCCCTACAATCTCCCCCATATTGATAAAGTAATGGGGTTGGCACAAGGCGGGGCACATTCCTACTGCTAGCTTGTGGACCTCTTTTATTTTTCTTGTGTATGATTGTTAAAACATTCTTAAGAAAATCACTGCTAACATGTCCTGAGGCGTACAGTGCCAGATAGTAACATTACATCCACAGGGAAATTACATACGCTTGGCCTATGAATGCGACATTACAGCCCCATGCCATGATTGGCTGTCACTTTCACATTGTACACATCGGTTCACCACTCAACGTTCTAAACAGCATTACCTCCAAGATGGTCTACAGGGTCTGGACATATTTTGGTCTGCCCGCTAATATCTCACATACATGTACACTGTGTATCTGGAGGTTCTTAGAACTAGGGATAAAATCATGGAGATAAATAGTGTAAAAGCAGCATTTTTCAGCATGAAATGGCTGATAGGACAAAAGATGAAATTGATCTGCAAATGCAGAGTAGACACTGTAGACTTTTTAAGGAAAAGCTGCTCAGATCAAGGATTCTCCACCATAACATAAACATACAATCAGTCTCCCTCCCCAGGAGGCTTATGAAATTCTTCTTTTTAGGGCTCTTACCCACTAGCATTTTAAAGCTGTGATATCGCTGCAGTTTTTAACGTGGTTATCAATGGGAATTTCTAATGTTAAAAACAAATCGCACAAAAAACCGAAAGGACAAACTTGTGATGCGATTTTACATTAGAAAGTCCCACTGACAATCACGTTAAAACGCAGCGATATCACAGCATTAAGAAAGACGCAAGTGTGTGGGAGCCCTTAGCAGGGACATTGAGGAGTGGTCGAGGCCATCAAGCATTAAAGATCATGTGTCCTCTTATAAACCACTAGAGGGGGGACACACTTGGGTTCTGTTAAAGGGACACCTGCAGCAGTTTTTTATTGTATATCTGCAAGGAATCTCAGAATATTAAATGACTATTATAAATGAGTAGTTAATTTTGATATGATTCTTTTAAATTGTTCGCTGTATCTCCAAAACGTCCTTTTAGACTTGCTAAGAACTAGCCAAACACAACGATCACTGAATCCTATGCATTTTGATAGGCGCTTGTTTGATTTTCCTTGACATAGGCTAAAAATCAGCTTATAGGGATGAATGACCATAACTGCGATCGATCATCCCCCATAGGCTGGCAGTACATCTTCACATGGGGACAAGTAGGGCTGATCAGCAATCACTTATGTTCACAAACTGATCAACTGACAGACCTGTTCATTTAATCCTTCCAATCCCCACCCACTATTATAAAAGGGGTTTCCATTGCAGATGTAGTTATATATCAAAATTTGTATGTAATCAACATTATTCACCCCCCCCACCCCCCCCCCTCCCCCATTGCAAGTTCGGTTTGTTTGCCAAATATACAAACTTTCATAAGTTTGTACAAATGAACCAAATAAGAACAAGTTGAATAGCTGAACACGACTTATGACAGGGGATTTCTCTGAATTCACAAAAAAGGACTTTTAATTTCAGAGATATTTCACACCTTCATGACGTGTCTTGTTTTGGGAGAACCTTTTGCTCTTATGACACCAGCCTCTAACTGCATTCTTGAGGAATCTTAGAACCTTCCTCGTAGGAAATGGCCAAAAAGCCAGTAAAAATCTTGGTTTGCATGCTGCAACTGCCGCCTTCAACTCAGCCAAAAATATTTTTTATGGAGTTCAAGTCAGGTGACGGACAGCCACTCAATCTTCTAGAGTTGCTTCTGAAGCCCAGCCTTGTAGGCAGGACAATCTTTTCAGTGTATGCTTCATTCTTCCTCCTCCAGACCCGCTGATCTGTAGGGCCAGAAAGTTCCAGTTTTTTGTTTTTCACGATATAGAACAGAATCCTTTTTTAGGTTTTGTGTTTTTAGTTACATGAACTAAGAAACAAAACTGACATTCCAGGCCCATCAGAGGTGTGTCTGGAGCAGGAAGAATGAAGCATATACTGGAAAAAAAGAAAAAACCACCCTACCGACAGTGAGGAATGGCGGTGGCTCAGTGATGGACTGCATCTGCTTTGCTTCCTGTCACTGAAAAATTGCAACCTTTTGGAGCACAAGATGGCTTCAGTCATGTATGTGGAGATCAGATGAGAAAATGGTCATGCTTTCTGTAAGGAAGCTGAAGCATGGGCATCATTGAATCTACCAACAGAACAATGATCTGAAGCAAACAGCAAAGACCAAGGCTTGGTTTCAGTAGTAGTCCCAGAAGATGCTTGAGTTGCCATCAAACGTCTAACTTGAGCCCCATAGAAAATCTTTGGGATGAAAAGGTGGTTACAGCGCACAACCCAAGGAATATTCGTAAACTAGAGGCCATTGTTCAAGAGAAATGGGCTAGGATTCCTTAGAAACGCTGTCATAAGTCGGGGTCCAGTTATGCTTTGTGTTTGCGGCAGGTCAGAACAGCGAAAGGTGCTTTATTAATTACAAAAGACTCTTGTAGTGAAGGGGTTAAATCTGAGACTGCAGTAATCATTAAAAGTGGCATTTTGTAGTGAATCTGGAGAGACCACTTCTGTTATGTTGGGTAACTTGGGTTCATTTTACAAACTTTCAGCTTTTTGCAAAAAAACAATTTACAGTTGTAATCAATTATTCTACAATCATTGCAATTTTTTTATTTTTTGGGGAGGGGGGGGCTTGCAAATACTGATGTCTAGATGAACCCTCAATGTGATGGCCAGGAATCGCACCCATCAGACATTTAGAGTGTTTAAAAAAGGATAAAGCCATCAAGGTCTATTGTTGGGAGACCCATTCAAGGAGAAGTGTGACTAAGAAAATGTTTATGCCAACTAGTCTTGGGCCTTAAGGCAACTGTTCCCATTTTGTTCCACCCATAACTGTGTAGCTAATATAAGTAATTGTAACATGATGGGGCCACAACATCCCGCACAGATAGGATAATGAGCTGTAAACAGCTGGCCATTGTCATAATGAGATCCTGTGAGCACAAGGCTAGGCGGGGAGAAGGGAATAATAAGGCAGCTGAAAGTTTATTCAGAAAAGTAGTAAGACCTCTTTTAGCACTAAGATTTGAGTTGGGGGAAGTAAGAGGGTCAAAGCAAAAAAGATTAACCCTTTAGTTACTGCTCCCATCCCATTTTCATGAATTTCAGTAAATTTTCCATTGTGCTTTGCATTTTACCCTACCCTAGTTGGGTCTAATTAGCAACCTCTTCCTCCCCTATAGCTACTCAACTGGGTAAAGATTGCAAACACTTTGGCAAAAAAGTAATTTTCCCTACACCGAGCTTCCTTAAGACCGCTGTCAGACGAGCGTGTTACACGTCCGGAATACTTGTTTCTGATGAAAGGCGGTTGCTAAGTTATCTGCATTTGCTGGCATTGTTGCTTTCTGCAGGGTAAATGCAGATCTGTATTTGCCCAATAGAAAATGCCAATAAACGCAAATGTGTCTCTCTAGTGCATTCAACTTTTTTAAAGTTTTTTTATGTAAGTTTTCAATATTTTTCTTTAGTATACTAGATGTTAGGCTTCCTTTTACATGGGGCAATCTGTCAGTTGCCGATGCCCAACAGGCCGTCCCAGCGCACACCATTCCTGTGCATTAACACAGGACCGAGAATTGCTGACTGGAGTCATTCACAGTAAGCAGGCAGCTCATAAGTGAAAGATTATTTACATGACCGATCAGTCATTCAATATGCTGCATGCAGAAACTCTGACATACGAGGAGCGAACAAAATCTCATTTATCATTCAGTGGAAATGCATGCAGTGACTGAATGCCAATCAGATTCTAGCTGGATGTGGGAATCTGATTTATCTGCCCGTGTAAAAGCGGTTTTACTTTTATCTGCTTACTATTTCGTTTTTCTGTATAAAGGGAACAGGAGGCGCTGTAACTGTTAGTTTGCTATCTGCGTTCTTGTGTAACAGACTAGTATTTGTATATTACAAGCATGCTGCCGTCACTAAAACTAGCCGTTATACTCGTGTTCTGCAAGACCCCTTACAAGCCTACTACATTTGGTAATGGTCATTGACCTTGCCCAGCATAGTTCAGGTGTAACATAAGCTGCTTGTACAGGATCTCTCCATGGCTCGAGTCAGAGATGTAGTCCCAGTTAGATCAACAATAACACTGATGCAAAGGAATCCAATGCAATTCAAGGATCCTTCACTGAGGGGATTCCTAAAACAACTTTATTCCTTTTTAGTTAATTTAAAGGACTCAAGAACA
Source organism: Eleutherodactylus coqui (assembly GCF_035609145.1). NCBI lineage: Eukaryota > Metazoa > Chordata > Amphibia > Anura > Eleutherodactylidae > Eleutherodactylus > Eleutherodactylus coqui. The sequence continues at coordinate 57,911,670 of NC_089837.1, read as the reverse complement.
GAAGCGAATAAATATATAATCACCGCCCGAGTCTGGATCCTACAAACATAAATGTGCTATAGAAAACCTTGATGGTAGGCTGGAGACTAAACTAGTTAGTTAGGGGCGCAACATTCTGTACAATCAATAGTCTCTGCCTCCCAGGCATTTCACACAACTCCTCAAAAGGATTATAAATTATGTATACTAAGAAAACAATAGTTACTGTATACTGCCCCACAATTAAAGCCACCTAAATTAGCACCTTAATACCAGCAGTCAATAACCCAGCTGAGCATTGTATAATGTCTGGGTGGATCTTATCTCTGGATGACGGACATATTTACATTTGCAAATGATTCTTCATTGGCTTGAAGTCCAAGCCCATTCCTGAGCAGGACCGGTACATCATCAACTCCTACAAATCCCCATTTTAGCAGAATTTTCAATATTCTTTCTTTGGAAGTTTAAAATAGAAATCCAAGTCTATTGAAATTTTTTTTAAAGCTGTTCTCCACTTTCGACAATTTTTTTTTCTTTTTTTTGTTGCAAGGATCCTCAAGGATAAACGTATCACGGCTATAATCTGGAGAATTTTAGCAGCAAGTGCCACTATAGGTGAAAAGTATTCCCCAGTGCGCACTATGGGTTTTGTTGTGTCATGCATGGATATCCTTAATCTGTTTGAGTTGTGGGTTACACCAGACTAAAGTGCCTCTTGTTCTAGAAGACTATAGTAACTCATGAGAAAACAATTCTGCTCTTCAGCTTGGCATTATACATGGTCTCCCCTGTATGGTCTTATCTCTGAGTCTTAGACAATTACATCTGCAGATGATTTTTAAAGAAACGATAATCAAAAACGTTTAAACAAGCAAACGTCAGCGCTTATCATTCTGTTTTTAATGCAAGCAATGACTGAATGATTGTTATCCCTGCACAACATGAACGAATAGTCAATCATTAACTTGTTCAGTGCCTCTCATTCGCTTATACAGTGAAGGTGAAAGACTGAATGATTCTTATTTGAATGAGCCAATGATGTATCTGCCTGTCTAAATGGGCTGGACAAGGGCGATCGAGCTAGCGGTGACATCACTAGCTCGTTCAAACGATAATTGGGATTATCAAAGGCTATTTTGTCTTTATCTTAAGCCCCATTCCTAAGCAGGACTCGGGCATTTGAATAAACCGGTATTAATTTATTTCTGTAAGCTTTCTGTTACAAGGTCCTCAGTGATGATAAAATGATCACAACTGCAATCTGTACAGAAATTGAACATTTGCTTCTAAACGTCTTCCCACTGTCTCCATAGGTGAAATACAGCATTTTAGTTCCCAATATGAAGGATGTGTAATTCATGAATGTACCAGGTGTTCAGTGTAAAAGGACCCTTAGGCCTCCTGTCCACGGGCGTAGCGATATCCCGCAGCAGATCTCCACCACAGGAGCCGCCGCCGGGGTGCAGGGGGGAGTTGACAGCTCTCTGCGTTGAGCCTATCTGACAGGCTCACCGCGGAGAATCGCAGCATGCTGTGATTTAAATCCTGCGAGCGGAGAAACGCTATGATTCTCCTCTTATGGATAGAGGGGCTGTGCTTTCCATAGTAAGTCTATGGAAGGCGTTCTTTCCATTTCCTGCGGCTGGAATATTGCTGCTGGAAACGCAGTGAAAAATCGCCCATGGACTTCTCACTCTAAAACGGTGCATTCAGATTCTAGCTGGATTGCAGGAGCCTAAACTATAATGGTATTCAGTGTAAATACCATCAGTGAATAATAATTCATTTGTCCAGTTTCTGTGGCATAAAAATCAAATGATCGGCCCATGTAAACAGATAATTGTACATTTAGTGTGAATGGAGCAATCTTATTTTCATCTATAGGCACTTCCTGTTTCCACCTTGGGACAGTGCAGGCTAGGGATGTGGGGCTGCTCTTATTGTGGTGATCACCTTGTTTGAGGTTTTCCCTCTTGTACCTGATAGGGCTAGATTCCCCCCTCCCCACTTTGCTTGTGATTGGTGTTTGGTTTTAGTGTTCTACATGGGACGGTTTGCCCCGTGTGAGCATTGTCTGGTGCCAGTTCTGATTGTAGTGCTTTAAAGCTGATAGAGGACATAACCTCACCACTGAATGCTTCCTTGGGCAGAGAGTTCCATTGCTCTTGCATAAAGAACCACCATTTTATGCGGTGCTACATAAAAAATGAGGATGGGAGAGCTCTATAGTAAACCCTGATATATTTACTAAATGACGCTCACATTGATACCCTCTCTGGGTACTGTAGTCCACCCATTCTAACTTTTACTTTAGTTGCCCCAGCTTGAGCTCAGATATGACTTTCTGTGCATCAGTACCTAAACCTAAAAACAATATTCCATGTTTGGACTGACTAGTGGTAGAACGATGTTCTCCTGATATGCACCCCAGTTATAATTGGATTGTATAGATACAATTAAAATATGAATATTTTGTTCTGCTAAAGGCAAAATTGGATAACCAATTTTATATTTTCAGATAGTTTACTCCACAAAATGTTCAAAGTAGACATTTAATAAATTGCGTTTTATTAGGGTAATTATACTATGTATGTAGTGATGGTATGCTATTCCAGAGAGTTGTCACCAACTCTGATCTAAATTATTTCCACCTCAGATCCCAAGCAAAGGTTGGTGTCATTAGGCCAATGGAGCAATGTAGACTCGGTGGAGCTGGATAGAGATTCATCAGTGGTATCTGCCACAATGATGCATTCAATATCCCCATGGTTTTCCACCACAATGTAATGCTCCTCTTCTTCAATGATGATCACTTCATTGACATAATGACCCATCTCAACATCCTCCTCTTGAATAACCATTTCTAAAATTTCTTCTACTCCCCAAGGAAGGTCAATATGACTTAGAAGAGCAGTTGAAAGTGTCCTGGTCCTGGGATCTTGGGAGAGCAGAATGTGGAAAACATATAGAGCATTCTGGTTGAATTCGGTCCAGTTGCTTGGAGGAGGAATGCAGTCTAGATCTCTTTGCCAGTGGACAAATCTCTGAAATAGTTCATCGTTGTGCATAGCTCTTTCCCATGGAAGATACCCAGTGAAAACTGTGTAGAGAAGCACACCAAGGGCCCATATGTCCACACTGGGATCCAGGATTATGCTGTCCCTGGGTTTTAATTCACAAAGCTCGGGAGCCATGTAAGGTATAATTGGTGCCATGGATGGAACCAAACTGCCAATGCCCTGAGTCAGACCAAAGTCACTCAGTTTGATGTGGTTACATTCATTGTCCATTAGTAAAACCTTGTCTGGCTTCACATCTCTATGCACCAGACCCCTGCTGTGCATGTACTCCAGAGCTCCGATCAACTGCAATGCGCAACGCTTTACCATCACTTCTGGGATTCCGACCTAGAAAAGAAAGGGACACCGTTAGAAATGTGCTCTACTTGAATTTAAAATAGTCTATAAATGTATCAGATCTGGAGTATTTAAGCAAATCTAGCACATTTGAAACCTCCTTGTGCATGTTCTTTCAGAATATTTATCAAAAATACATTTCCTGTATGGCTTAATATCCAAATTTTATTCATTACTTGACAATTTGATATTGAAATACTTAAATCATCCTGAATTAGAGAATGGAGGGATCCTCCGGGAGCCAATTCCTGGGTCAGAATATAATGGTCCATGGAATCCCTAAAGGAGAGGTAAGTGAATATGATGCCTTCGAAACATGACAAACAGGTGGACACGTGTAATTCATGGATAAAAGCTTCCAACTTTGCTCAGTCCTTCATCAATTTCAGGGCAACAGTGTCTCCTGGTTAGATATAAATGCTAACATTAAAAAAACCTCAAATGCAATGCAGGAATTGATGAATACATTTTAATTAATCGTCTTAAAGAGTTTCTCAGTTTTGGAAAATATTTGTGAGAAGGGTTCCTTGGAAGTAAGTTCATCACAAAGTATGCTAATGCTGAGATCTCACTGATTACCTATTGTCTATCTTTTGTCAATGTTCTAATCTATGGCCAATAAGTAAAGATGCTGAACAGATGACCCCTCAATTAATTCCGAATGTAATAATTAGGTATATACATTTTTTTTAATCCAAAAAACTCCCATAAAGGTGTTCTCTGTTTAAAAAGCAATAATAGACCCTATTAAACAAATTTTACGTAATAGAGAAATTTACCCTGTTCAGAATCCCCATTTACCTCTGTTTTAAACCCCATTGACCACACAACTCATGGATCACATAGAATGTCTTAAGCTTTTCATTCTAACTCTTTAAACATTTCTTAAGGTAATAAGCATTTAGCACGGTAACCATTCTGAGTTAGATCATTTAATGAATATGATTAATTTTATAGATGGTGGGCTTACCTGTTTTCATCTCACGAGCCATGAGAACTTGACCATAGGTCCCCTGGCCAAGATGTTTCAAGACTTGGAAATCACTTTCACCAATCTGCTGAATCTCAAATTCTACAGTCCCTTCCATTGCTGCTTAGAAGATACACTCTTTTGAAGACACTGTCACACAAAATACATGATTAGTGCTATGGAATATGTAGGCATTATATAAATGAATAGCAAAAGGTAATTACAAAAATATAGGAAACATAACCTGACACTTTGAAGATCAAACTACAAAACATGATATTGAGGATCTCAAATGGCACAGTATGTTTTGAATTAATAAAACACAAAATGGATATTCTTAAAAGTTGGCAAAAGGTGGAAACCTAGTATAAATAGAAACGTACCCGGGTAATGAGGATTCGCTTGTGTTCTATGGAGAATGTGGTGTTCTGGGTGGCAAGAGCTTGAGTCTCTCAATCAGTTTGTATAACAGCCGGGCTCTCTGTGCAGAAAACATCTGTATGCAGAAGACAAGTGGGGACACCTCGCTTGTCTTCTGCATCCTCCGCTCACAGCGCTCAGCTGTAGAACAGCCGGGCACTGGAGCTGGGGAACAGCTGTATGCAGAAGACAAGCAGGGACACACCGCTTGGCTTCTGCAGCCTCTGCTGGCAGCGCAAGGTGATCGCCAACAAATTCTCATTCATCGTTCAGTGGCAATGCAAGCAGCGACAGACAATGATTCAGATTCTAGCTGGATGTGGTCATCTGAATCCGTTATCCGCCCGTGTAAAATTGGTCTTTATTTCTTTAAACCTATTTTGTTTATATATAAAGGAAACCACAGGAGGCGCTGTAACTGTATATCTGTTAGTTTACTCTCCACATTCTTGTGTAACAGACTTGTATATTACAAGCGTACTTCCATCACTAGATCTAGCCGTTGTACTCCTGTTCTGCTGCTGTAATAAATGTGGTCCAATTGTTATGAGATACAATAATTTCCCTTGGTGTCCCCAATAAACTGCAGTCTGAAACTGACTAATGAGGAAGGATTTGCTTCTGCAAGATCCCTTACAACCCTAATAAATGTGGTAATGGTGGTTGACCTTGCCCAGCATGGTTCATGTGTAACATCAGAAAAGATAATGATTAGAGATGAGCGAGCACCAAAATGCTCGGGTGCTCGTTACTCGGGACGAACTTTTCGCGATGCTCGAGGGTTCATTTCGAGTAACGAACCCCATTGAAGTCAATGGGCGACCCGAGCATTTTTGTATTTCGCCGATGCTCGCTAAGGTTTCCTTGTGTGAAAATCTGGGCAATTCAAGAAAGTGATGGGAACGACACAGCAACGGATAGGGCAGGCGAGGGGCTACATGTTGGGCTGCATCTCAAGTTCACAGGTCCCACTATTAAGCCACAATAGCGGCAAGAGTGCCCCCCCCCCCTCCCAAAAACTTTTACTTCTGAAAAGCCCTCATTAGCATGGCATACCTTTGCTAAGCACCACACTACCTCCAACAAAGCACAATCACTGCCTGCATGACACTCCGCTGCCACTTCTCCTGGGTTACATGCTGCCCAACCCCCCCCCCCCCCCCCCCTCCGCCCCACAGCGCACACCAAAGTGTCCCTGCGCAGCCTTCAGCTGCCCTCATGCCACACCACCCTAATTTCTATTTAGAAGTGCGTCTGCCATGACGAGGAACTGCAGGCACACACTGCAGAGGGTTGGCACGGCTAGGCAGCGACCCTCTTTAAAAGGGGCGGGGCGATAGCCCACAATGCTGTACAGAAGCAATGAGAAATAGAATCCTGTGCGACCGCCATCAGGAGCTGCACATGTGGGCATAGCAATGGGGAACCTATGTGCCACACACTATTCATTCTGTCAAGGTGTCTCTGCATGCCCCAGTCAGACCGGGCTTTTAAATTCATAGACACAGGCAGGTACAACTCCTTATTGTGAAGTCCCTGTCGACCGACAGCATGGGTGGCTCCCTAGAACCCACCGGCGATACACAAAAATATCCCATTGCATTGCCCAACACAGCTGAGGTAGTAATGTCGTGCTTAATGCAGGTGGGCTCCGGCCAACACTGCATGTCCCAGTCAGACTGGTAATATGTACCTTAACAGTAACCGCGTTGGTGGTAATGTGGTGGTGACTGCGGACCTAGTAGCACGGTTTTATTTTGTTGGTTTTCGGAATGTGGCCAGGATTAAGTGGGCCGTGGCGGGGGATGTTTTGGAGGCACTACGTGTCCTCTCCACGTGTCCGTGGTTATATGCACCTTAACAGTAACAGCGTTGGTGGGAAATGGCCTCGCCGCCATCATGTCTTTGGGAAGCCTCTGTTTCCACACCCCAGAGACATACCATTAGCAGCGGTATAGGCAGAGCCCAGAATTAGTAACATTTCAGCCGTAGCATTAGCGACAGGCCCCACTAACATATCACTAGCAGCATTATAGGGGGAGCACAGTCTTCGTTCCACTTCAGTAATAGTAGCAGCCTACACAGGCCCCAGTAACAATTCCGAAGCAGCAGTATAGGAGGAGCATAGTCTTAGTTCCATTTAAGTCATTGTAGCAGCCTACACAGGCCCCAGGAACAATTCCAAAGCAGCAGTATAGTGGGAGCGCAGTCTTAGTTCCATTTCAGTAGCTGCAGTATAGCCAAGGCCCAAGTTACATTTATGTAGCTAAAGTGTAGGCCAACCCCACACACACTTGTGTACCATGAGTGCAGGCGAAGAACATACAAATTGCTATGATTACACAGTAGGTGAGGGCCCCAAAACATTGGTGTACCAACAGTACTAATGTACCTCAGTAAAAATTGGCCATGCCCAACCAAGATGGCAGGTGAAACCCATTAATCGCTTTGGTTAATGTGGCTTAAGTGGTAACTAGGCCTGGAGGCAGCCCAGTTTAACGAAAAATTGGTTCAAGTTAAAGTTTCAACGCTTTTAAGAGCATTGAAACATATAAAAATTGTTTAGAAAAATTAGATGAGTGAGCCTTGTGGCCCTAAGAAAAATTGCCCGTTCAGCGTGATTACGTGAGGTTTCAGGAGGAGGAGCAGGAGGAGGAATATTAGACACAGATTGATGAAGCAGAAATGTCCCCGTTTTGGATGGTGAGAGAGAACGTAGCTTCCATCCGCGGGTGCAGCCTACGTATTGCTTACGTATCGCTGCTGTCCGCTGGTGGAGAACAGAAGTCTGGGGAAATCCAGGCTTTGTTCATCTTGATGAGTGTTAGGCTGTCGGCACTGTCGGTTGACAGGCGGGTACGCTTATCTGTGATGATTCCCCCAGCCGCACTAAACACCCTTTCCGACAAGACGCTAGCCGCAGGACAAGCAAGCACCTCCAGGGCATACAGCGCTAGTTCAGGCCACGTGTCCAGCTTCGACACCCAGTAGTTGTAGGTGGCAGAGGCGTCAGGGAGGACGGTCGTGTGATCGGCTACGTACTCCCTCACCATCCTTTTACAGTGCTCCCGCCGACTCAGCCTTGACTGGGGAGCGGTGACACAGTCTTGGTGGGGAGCCATAAAGCTGTCCAGGCCCTTAAAGACTGTTGCACTGCCTGGGCTGTACATGCTGCTCGATCTCCGCACCTCCCCTGCTACCTGGCCCTCGGAAGTGCGCCTTCTGCCACTAGCGCTGTCGGATGGGAAGTTTACCATCAGCTTGTCCGCCAGGGTCCTGTGGTATAGCAACACTCTCGAACCCCTTTCCTCTTCGGGAATGAGAGTGGGAAGGTTCTCCTTATAGCGTGGGTCGAGCAGTGTGTACACCCAGTAATCCGTAGTGGCCAGAATGCGTGCAACGCGAGGGTCACGAGAAAGGCATCCTAACATGAAGTCAGCCATGTGTGCCAGGGTACCTGTACGCAACACATGGCTGTCCGCACTAGGAAGATCACTTTCAGGATCCTCTTCCTCTTCCTCTTCCTCCTCCTCTTCCTCTTCCTCCTCCTCCTCCTCAGGCCATACACGCTGAAATGATGACAGGCAAGCAGCATGGGTACCGTCAGCAGTGGGCCAAGCTGTCTCTTCCCCCTCCTCCTCATGCTCCTCCTCCTCCTCCTGAATGCACTGAGATATAGACAGGAGGGTGCTCTGACTATCCAGCGACATACTGTCTTCCCCCGGCTCTGTTTCCGAGCGCAAAGCGGCTGCCTTTATGGTTTGCAGGGAAGTTCTCAAGATGCATAGCAGAGGAATGGTGACGCTAATGATTTGCAGCATCGCCGCTCACCACCTGGGTAGACTGCTCAAAGTTTTGAAAGACCTGGCAGATTTCTGCCAACCAGGCCCACTCTACTGAAAAGAATTGAGGAGGCTGACTCCCACTGCGCCGCCCATGTTGGAGTTGGTATTCTACTATAGCTCTACGCTGCTCATAGAGCCAAGCCAACATGTGGAGCGTAGAGTTCCACCGTGTGGGCACGTCGCACAGCAGTCGGTGCACTGGCAGATTAAACCGATGTTGCAGGGTGGCAGCGTCCGTGTGGGACTTGCGGAAATGTGCGCAGAGCCGGCGCACCTTTACAAGCAGGTCTGACAAGCGTGGGTAGCTTTTCAGAAAGCGCTGAACCACCAAATTAAAGACGTGGGCCAGGCATGGCACGTGCGTGAGGCTGCCGAGCTGCAGAGCCGCCACCAGGTTACGGCCGTTGTCACACACGACCATGCCCGGTTGGAGGCTCAGCGGCGCAAGCCAACGGTCGGTCTGCTCTGTCAGACCCTGCAGCAGTTCGTGGGGCGTGTGCCTCCTATCTCCTATCTCCTAAGCTGAGTAGTTTCAGCACGGCCTGCTGACGCTTGCCCACCGCTGTGCTGCCACGCCGCGCGACACCGACTGCTGGCGACGTCCTGCTGCTGCTGCTGACACATCTAGATTGCGAGACAGAGGTTGAGGAGGAGGGTGCTTTAGTGGAAGAAGCATACACCGCCGCAGATACCACCACCGAGCTGGGGCCCGCAATTCTGGGGGTGGGTAGGACGTGAGCGGTCCCAGGCTCTGACTCTGTCCCAGCCTCCACTAAATTCACCCAATGTGCCGTCAGGGAGATGTAGTGGCCCTGCCCGCCTGTGCTTGTCCACGTGTCCGTAGTTAAGTGGACCTTGCCACTAACCGCATTGGTGAGGGCGCGTACAATGTTGCGGGAGACGTGGTCGTGCAGGGCTGGGACGGCACATCGGGAAAAGTAGTGGCGACTGGGAACTGAGTAGCGCGGGGCCGCCGCCGCCATCATAGCTTTGAAAGCCTCCGTTTCCACAACCCTATACGGCAGCATCTCAAGGCTGATAAATTTGGCTATGTGGACGGTTAACGATTGAGCGTGCGGGTGCGTGGTGGCGTGCTTGCGCTCCAACACTTGCGCTAGCGACGGTTGGACTGTGCGGTGCGAGACATTGGTGGATGGGGCCGAGGACAGCGGAGGTGAGGGTGTGGGTGCAGGCCAGGAGACGGTAGTGCCTGTGTCCTGAGAGGGGGGTTGGATCTCAGTGGCAGGTTGGGGCACAGGGGGAGAGGCAGCGGTGCAAACCGGAGGCAGTGAACGGGCATCGTCCCACCTTGTGGGGTGCTTGGCCATCATATGTCTGCGCATGCTGGTGGTGGTGAGGCTGTTGGTGGTGGCTCCCCGGCTGATCTTGGCGCGACAAAGGTTGCACACCACTGTTAGTCGGTCGTCAGGCGTCTCTGTTAAAAACTGCCAGACCTTAGAGCACCTCGGCCTCTGCAGGGTGGCATGGCGCGAGGGTGCGCTTTGGGAAACAGTTGGTGGATTATTCGGTCTGGCCCTGCCTCCACCCCTGGCCACCGCACTGCCTCTTGCAACCTGCCCTGCTGCTGCCCTTGCCTGCCCCTCTGAAGACCTGTCCTGTGTAGGCGTTGCACACCAGGTGGGGTCAGTCACCTCATCGTCCTGCTGCTCTTCCTCCGAATCCTCTGTGCGCTCCTCCCTCGGACTTACTGCCCTTACTACTACCTTACTGCAAGACAATTGTGTCTCATCGTCATCGTCCTCCTCACCCACTGAAAGGTCTTGAGACAGTTGGCGGAAGTCCCCAGCCTCATCCCCCGGACCCCGGGAACTTTCCAATGGTTGTGCATCAGTGACGATAAACTCCTCTGGTGGGAGAGGAACTACTGCTGCCCAATCTGACCAGGGGCCCGAGAACAGTTCCTGGGAGTCTTCCCGCTCCTGAGCATGTGTCATTGTAGTGGAGTGAGGAGGCTGGGAGGAAGGAGGAGCAGCAGACAGAGGATTCGGATTTGCAGCACTGGACGGCGCAGAACTCTGGGTGGATGATAGCTTGCTCGAAGCACTTTCTGCCATCCACGACAGGACCTGCTCACACTGCTCATTTTCTAATAAAGGTCTCCCGCGTGGACCCATTAATTGGGCGATGATTGTGGGGACGCCAGAAACATGCCTCTCTCCTAATCGCGCAGCAGTCGGCTGCGACACACCTGGATCAGGAGCTCGGCCTGTGCCCACACCCTGACTTGGGCCTACGCGTCCTCGGCCGCGTCCACGTCCTCTAGGCCTACCCCTACCCCTCAGCATGCTGTATTACCAGTGATTTCCAAGCCAGGAAAGAAATTGGCGCAAGCTTGCAGCCAAAATAGAATTTTTTCCCTTGTTTTTCAAAGGACAAGCCACACTGCGTGTATTCAATGAATACTACTAAGTTTAATAACTGTGTTGTGGCCCTGCAAATGTGTCAGAGAACTACAGTGATGCAAAGTTATTCGCTACAGCAGATCAGGGATTTCCCATGCAGGAAAAAATTGGCGCAAGCCTGCAGCCAAAATAGATTTTTTTCCCTTGTTTTTCAAAGGACAAGCCACACTGCGTGTATTCAATGAATACCACTAGGTTTAATAACTGTGTTGTGGCCCTGCAAATGTGTCAGAGAACTGCAGTGATGCAAAGTTATTGGCTCCAGCAGATCAGGGATTTCCCGTGCAGGAAAAAAATTGGCGCAAGCCTGCAGTAAAACGTAGCTGGCTGCGTCTGATTTTTTTTTTAACGTTCTGCACGCAGAACACACGTACCCAGAGCCCTGAGGACTGTCAGAGGCAGGCGAAATAGAATTTTTTCCCTTGTTTTTCAAAGGACAAGCCACACTGCGTCTATTCAATGAATAATGTATGTCTTCTGGCCCTGCCTACACAATTCTATCCCTGTAGTATTAATGCCGGGTGCAATGGTCTGCACAGCCGGTTTTGAGAAAGAAAAAAAAATGCAACACTGCTAACAGCAGCCTGGACAGTACTGCACACGGATAGATGTGGCCCTAGAAAGGACCGTTGGGGTTCCTGAAGCCTACACTCACTGCTAACACTCTCCCTGCCTAACCACCACTTCTGTCCCTATTGCAGGGCGCAATGCTCTGCAGATCCAATTTTGAAAAAAATAAAATAAAAATAGTGCTAACACAGTACTGCACACTATTAGATGTGGCCCTGAGAAGGACCGTTGGGGTTCTTGAAGCCTACACTGACTCCTAACGCTCTCCCTACAGCAGCTCCAGCACGATACCACTGTCCCTCAGCTAACTCACAAGGCATCTGAGCCGAGCCGCGGGAGGGGCCGATTTTTATACTCGGGTGACATCAGATCTCCCCAGCCACTCACAGCAGGGGGTGGTGTAGGGCTTGAACGTCACAGGGGGAAGTTGTAATGCCTTCCCTGTCTTTCAATTGGCCAGAAAAGCGCGCTAACGTCTCAGAGAGGAAACTGAAAGTAACCGGAACGCCGCGTGGTACTCGTTACGAGTAACGAGCATCCCGAACACCCTAATATTCGCACGAATATCAAGCTCGGACGAGTACGTTCGCTCATCTCTAATAATGATCTCTGGGAGCTTTCATACTTTATTATTAGAGATGAGCGAACGTGCTCGTCCGAGCTTGATATTCGTGCGAATATTAGGGTGTTCGGGATGCTCGTTACTCGTAACGAGTACCTCGCGGTGTTCCGGTTACTTTCAGTTTCCTCTCTGAGACGTTAGCGCGCTTTTCTGGCCAATTGAAAGACAGGGAAGGCATTACAACTTCCCCCTGTGACGTTCAAGCCCTATACCACCCCCCTGCTGTGAGTGGCTGGGGCGATCAGATGTCACCCGAGTATAAAAGTCAGCCCCTCCCGCGGCTCGCCACACATGCCTTGTGAGTTAGCTGAGGGAAAGTCCAGTTCTATTGGAGTTGCTGTAGGGAGAGTATTTGTAGTGAGTGTAGGCTTCAAGAACCCCAACGGTCCTTCTTAGGGCCACATCTACGTGTGTGCAGGCTGCTGTTAGCAGTGGAGAAATTTTTTTTTTTTCTCAAAATCGGCAGTGCAGAGCATTGCACCCGGTATTAGGGACAGAAGTGGTGCTTAGGCAGAGAGAGTGTTAGGAGTGAGTGTAGCCTTCAAGAACCTCAACGGTCCTTTCTAGGGCCACATTTAACTGTGTGGAGTACTGTGCAGGCTGCTGTTAGCTGTGTTGCTTTTTTTTTTTTCCTCAAAATCGGCGGTGCAGAGCATTGCACCCTGCATTGATACTACAGACACAGAATTGTGTAGGCAGGGCCACAACACAGTTATTAGTCATTGAATAGACGCAGTGGGCCTTTTCTTTTTTAACAAAAGGGAAAAAAGTATATTTGCCCTGCCTCTGTCAGTCCTAAGGGCTCTGGGTACGTGTGTGCTGCGTGGAGAACGTAAAAAAATCAGACGCAACCAGCTACGGTTGAGTGCAGGCTTGCGCCAATTTCTTTCCTGCCTGGGAAATCAAATCACTGGTAATACAGCATGCTGAGGGGTAGGGGTAGGCCTAGAGGATGTGGACGCGGCCGAGGACGCGGAGGGCCAAGTGAGGGTGTGGGCACAGGCCGAGCCAGTGCGGTGGCCAGGGGTAGAGGCAGGGCCAGACCGAATAATCCACCAACTGTTTCCCAAAGCGCCCCTTCGCGCCATGCCACCCTGCACAGGTCAAGGTGCTCTACGGTGTGGCAGTTTTTCACAGAGACGCCAGACGACCGACGAACAGTGGTGTGCAACCTTTGTCGCGCCAAGATCAGCTGGGGAGGCACCACCAACAGCATGCGCAGGCATATGATGGCCAAGCACCCCACAAGGTGGGACGATGCCCGTTCACCGCCTCCGGTTTGCACCACTGCCTCTCCCCCTGTGCCCCAACCTGCCACTGAGATCCAACCCCCCTCTGAGGACACAGGCACTACCGTCTCCTGGCCTGCACCCACACCCTCACCTCCGCTGTCCTCGGCCCCATCCAGCAATGTCTCTCAGCGCAGCGTCCAGACGTCGCTAGTGCCACAGTTTGAGCGCAAGCGCAAGTACGACGCCACGCACACCGCACGCTCAAGCGTTAAACGTGCACATTGCAAAATTGATCAGCCTAGAGATGCTGCCGTATAGGCTTGTGGAAACGGAGGCTTTCAAAAGCATGATGGCGGCGGCTGCCCTGCGCTACTCGGTTCCCAGTCGCCACTACTTTTCCCGATGTGCCGTCCCAGCCCTGCACGACCACGTCTCCCGCAACATTGTACGCGCCCTCACCAACGCGGTTACTGCCAAGGTCCACTTAACAACGGACACGTGGACAAGCACAGGCGGGCAGGGCCACTATATCTCCCTGACGGCACATTGGGTGAATTTAGTGGAGGCTGGGACAGAGTCAGAGCCTGGGACCGCTCACGTCCTACCCACCCCCAGAATTGCGGGCCACAGCTCGGTGGTGGTATCTGCGGCGGTGTATGCTTCCTCCATTAAAGCACCTTCCTCCTCCTCCTCCTCCAACGCAACCTCTGTCTCGCAATCAAGATGTGTCAGCAGCACGTCGCCAGCAGTCGGTGTCACGCGGCGTGGCAGCACAGCGGTGGGCAAGCGTCAGCAGGCCGTGCTGAAACTACTCAGCTTAGGAGAGAAGAGGCACACGGCCCACGAACTGCTGCAGGGTCTGACAGAGCAGACCGACCACTGGCTTGCGCCGCTGAGCCTCCAACCGGGCATGGTCGTGTGTGACAACGGCCGTAAGCTGGTGGCGGCTCTGCAGCTCGGCAGCCTCACACACGTGCCATGCCTGGCCCATGTCTTTAATTTGGTGGTTCAGTGCTTTCTGAAAAGCTACCCCCACTTGTCATACCTGCTCGGAAAGGTGCGCCAGCTCTGCGCACATTTCAGCAAATCCCACACGCACGCTGCCACCCTGCGGACACTGCAACATAGGTTTAATCTGCCAGTGCACCGACTGCTGTGCGACGTGCCCACACAGTGGAACTGTACGCTCCACATGTTGGCCAGACTCTATGAGCAGCGTAGAGCTATAGTGGAATACCAACTCCAACTTGCGCGGCGCAGTGGGAGTCAGCCTCCTCAATTATTTACAGAAGAGTGGCCCTGGTTGGCAGCCATCTGCCAGGTCCTTGGAAAATTTGAGGAGTCTACCCAGGTGGTGAGCGGCGATGCTGCAATCATTAGCGTCACCATTCCTCTGCTATGCATCTTGAGAAGTTCCCTGCAAAGCATTAAGGCAGACGCTTTACGCTCGGAAACAGAGCCGGGGGAAGACAGTATGTCGCTGGATAGTGAGAGCACCCGCCTGTCTATATCTCAGCGCGTTGAGGAGGAGGAGGAGGAGGAGCATGAGGAGGATGAGGAGGAGGGGGAAGAGACAGCTTGGCCCACTGGTGAGGGTACACATGCTGCTGGGCTGTCATCCTTTCAGCGTGTATGGCCTGAGGAGGAGGAGGAGGAGGAGGAGGATCCTGAAAGTGATCTTCCTAGTGAAGACAGCCATGTGTTGCGTACAGGTACCCTGGCACACATGGCTGACTTCATGTTAGGATGCCTTTCTCGTGACCCTCACGTTACATGCATTCTGGCCACTACGGATTACTGGGTGTACACACAGCTCGACCCACGCTATAAGGAGAACCTTCCCACTCTCATTCCCGAAGAGGAAAGGGGTTCCAGAATGATGCTATACCACAGGGCGCTGGTGGACAAACTGATGGTAAACTTCCCATCCGACAGCGCTAGTGGCAGAAGGCGCAGTTCCGAGGGCCAGGTAGCAGGGGAGGCGCAGAGATCAGGCAGCATGTACAGCGCAGGCAGGGGAACATTCTCCAAGGCCTTTGCCAGCTTTATGGCTCCCCAGCAAGACTGTGTCACCGCTCCCCAGTCAAGGCTGAGTCGGCGGGAGCACTGTAAAAGGATGGTGAGGGAGTACGTAGCCGATCGCACGACCGTCCTCCGTGACGCCTCTGCCCCCTACAACTACTGGGTGTCGAAGCTGGACACGTGGCCTGAACTCGCGCTGTATGCCCTGGAGGTGCTTGCTTGTCCTGCGGCTAGCGTCTTGTCAGAGAGTGTGTTTAGTGTGGCTGGGGGAATCATCACGGATAAGCGTACCCGCCTGTCAACCGACAGTGCCGACAGGCTTACACTCATCAAGATGAACAAAGCCTGGATTTCCCCAGACTTCTCTTCTCCACCAGCGGACAGCAGCGATACGTAAGCAATACGTAGGCTGCACCCGCGGATGGAAGCTACGTTCTCTCTCACCCTCCAAAACAGGGACCTTTCTGCTTCATCAATCTGTGTCTAATATTCCTCCTCCTCCTCCTGCTCCTCCTCCTGAAACCTCACGTAATCACGCTGAACGGTCAATTTTTCTTAGGGCCACAAGGCTCACTCATATAATTTTTCTAAACAATTTTTATATGTTTCAATGCTCTTAAAAGCGTTGAAACTTTAACTTGAACCAATTTTTCGTTAAACTGGGCTGCCTCCAGGCCTAGTTACCACTTAAGCCACATTAACCAAAGCGATTAATGGGTTTCACCTGCCCTCTTGGTTGGCCATGGCCAATTTTTTGGATGTACATTAGTACTGTTGATACAGCAATTTTTGTGGGCCCTCGCCTACAGTGTAATCAAATGAATTTTTAGCCCACCTGCATTACAGCTGACGTTACATCCGCTGTGTTGGGCAATGCAATGGGATATTTTTGTGTATCGCCGGTGGGTTCCAGGGAGCCACCCATGCTGTAGGTGCACACGGAGTTTAACCTACATGTGTCCACTTGTAAAGAACCCCAGTCTGACTGGGGCATGCAGTGTGGGCCGAAGCCCACCTGCATTAAGCACGACATTACTACCTCAGCTGTGTTGGGCAATGCAATGGGATATTTCTATGTACCGCCGGTGGCTTCCTGGCACCCACCCATGCTGTGGGTCCACAGGGAATTATAAATGCATCTGTTTCCACTTGTAAAGAACCTCAGTCAGACTGGGGCATGCAGTGTGGGCCGAAGCCCACCTGCATTAAGCACGACATTACTACCTCAGCTGTGTTGGGCAATGCAATGGGATATTTTTATGTACCGCCGGTGGGTTCCAGGGAGCCACCCATGCTGTCGGTCCACAGGGACTTCACAATAGGGAGTTGTACCTGCCTGTGTCTATGAATTAAAAAGCCCGGTCTGACTGGGGCATGTAGACACCTTGACAGAATGAATAGTGTGTGGCACATAGGTTCCCCATTGCTATGCCCACATGTGCAGCTCCTGATGGCGGTGGCACAGTATTCTATTTCTCATTGCTTCTGTACAGCATTGTGGGCTATCGCCCCGCCCCTTTTAAAGAGGGTCGCTGCCTAGCCGTGCCAACCCTCTGCAGTGTGTGCCTGCGGTTCCTCCTCATGGCAGATGCACTTATAAATAGACATGAGTGTGGCGTGGCATGAGGGCAGCTGAAGGCTGCGCAGGGACAATTTGGTGTGCGCTGTGGACACTGGGTCGTGCGGGGGGGTTGGGCAGCATGTAACCCAGGAGAAGTGGCAGCGGAGTGTCATGCAGGCAGTGATTGTGCTTTGTTGGAGGTAGTGTGGTGCTTAGCTAAGGTATGCCATGCTAATGAGGGCTTTTCAGAAGTAAAAGTTGTTGGGAGGGGGGGGGGGCACTCTTGCCGGTATTGTGGCTTAATAGTGGGACCTGGGAATTTGAGATGCAGCCCAACATGTAGCCCCTCGCCTGCCCTATCCGTTGCTGTGTCGTTCCCATCACTTTCTTGAATTGCCCAGATTTTCACACATGAAAACCTTAGCGAGCATCGGCGAAATACAAAAATGCTCGGGTCGCCCATTGACTTCAATGGGGTTCGTTATTCGAAACGAACCCTCGAGCATCGCGATAATTTCGTCCCGAATAACGAGCACCCGAGCATTTTGGTGCTCGCTCATCTCTATTTATTATACAATGTGCTCAGTACATCCTGGCTACTAGGCGCTCATGGAGAGGCATTCCCATCTATTTGAGATCTTGATCACCTCATCCCCACAATGCTGTGCATGTCTTTAAAACCCATCATCCATTCCACTTCACCTGATGTTTAACCCCTTATCTCTATGATCAGTAGTCTCTGCCTCCCAGGCATTTCACAACCCAAAGGGATTATAATATCTAATAAGAAAACCATAGCTACTGTATACTGCCCCAAGAGTTGGATGTTCTCTAAATTAAAGCCACTTGGCACCTTAATACCAGGTCTATGTAGTCTTAATACGAGCAGTTCATTATCCAGCTGAGCATTGTATAGTGTCTGGGTGGATCTTATCTCTGGATGTCAGATATTTACATTTTCAAATGATTCTTCTCTGGGTTGAAGTCAAATATTGTACTGAGCAGGACCGGTACATTGTCCACTTCTACAAATCCCCATTATAGTAGAATTTTTATTCTTTCTTTTGGAAGCTTAAAATAGAAATCCAAGTCTATTGACTTTTTTTTTTTAAGGCATTGTCCACTTTGGAAAAATCCTTATTGTTGCAAGGATCCTCAAGGATGAACTAATCACAGCTGTAATCTGGCAAAATCTAGCAGCAAGTGCCACTATAGGGAAAATAAAGTATTCCACAGTGCCCAGTGCTTACTATGGGTTTACTTGTATCATGCATGGATGTACTTCATCTGTTTGAGTTGTGGGTCATACCAGACTAAAAAGTATCACTTGTTATAGAAGACTATAGTAACTCATGAGAGAACAATTCTGCTCTTCAGCTTGGCATTATACAGTCTCCCCTGTATGGTCTTATCTCTGAATGTTCAAAAATCATTTGCAGATGTAATTGTGTAAGACATGATTAGAATTATAAAAAAAATGTTCAAACAAGCGAAAGTCAGCAAATAGTCATTCCGTTTTAATGCAAACGATGACTGACTGATTGACTATAAAATAAATAAATAAATCTTGGTATTATAGCGCCAACTTATTACACAACGCTTTCAGGTAACCCACCAAGCTGGGTTCTCATTTTACCGACCTCGGAAGGATGGAAAGGCTGAGTCAACCTTGAGCCGGCTACCTGACGCATATGGGGATCGAACGTGCAACCTTCAGGTCGTAGGTGAGAGCTTACACTCTGCGCCACACGAGGCTTCTATTCATTCATCGTTCGTGTTGTGCAGGCATAACAATCATTGACTCGTTCACTTATCGTTTGGGTTAAACAGCACTTGTTCAGTCCCACTCATTCGCTTATACAGTGAATGTGAAAGACTGAATGATTCTTACTTGAATGAGCCAATGATGTATCTGCCTGTCTAAATGGGCTGGACAAGGGCGATCGAGCTAGCGGTGACGTCACTAGCTCGTTCAAACGATAATTGGGATTATCAAAGGCTATTTTGTCTTTATCTTAAGCCCCATTCCTAAGCAGGACTCGGGCACTGAATAAACCGATATTGATGATTTATTTCTGTACACTTTTCTGTAAGCTTTCTTTTTTTTTTTTTTAAATCCAAGTTTTATTGAATTTTAACATAAGGTACAAAAACAGGTATCGATAAATATGTCGGGAACCATAGGTCCCTGGTAAGTCCAGCGGACAGGTTTACACCATACATCATGAACCTAGGCCGACAATTCCACTTATGAAAGAACATGTCCCGACAAACGTGTAGACAGACAAAGACTTACAACACAGGGGGGGGGGGAGGTTAGGGGAGAGTATGGGGGGGGGGGAGATTTACGTGTGATCTGTGCTGGTAATCACGTCCCTTGATGGAGGCCTCTCACATGTGCAAGCAAACCAAGGTCTACCGCCGCCGTCTCCCCACCCAATAGGTGTCAGCACGAGAGCTTCTGTAAGCTTTCTGTAACAAGGTCCTCAGTGATGATAAAATGATCACAACTGTAATCTGTACAGAAATTGAACATTTGCTGCTAAACTTCTTCCCACTGTCTCCATATGTAAAGGATGTGTAATTCATGAATGTACCAGGTATTCAGTGTAAAAGGACCTTTAGGTCTCCTGTCCACGGATGTAGCGATTAGCGATATCCCACGACAGATCGCCGCCGCTGGGGAGCAGGGAAGAGCTGACAGCTCTCTGCACTGAGCCTACCTGACAGATGGGCTCACTACGGCAAATCGCAGCATGCTACGATTTAAATCCCACAAAAAGAGAATCCCTATGATTCTCCGCTCATAGACAGCGGGGCTGCGCTTTCCATAATAAGTCCATGGAAAGCGTTCACTGCATTTCCCACAACCGGATTATTACCTCGGGAAATGCAGTGAAAAATCGCCGATAGAGAGGGGGCCTAAGAGAGCTCCTCACTCCAGAATGGTGGATCATTCTCATTCTCGCTGCATTGCAGGAAGCTAAACAATGATGGTATTCGGTGTAAATGCCATCAGTGAATGATTCATTTGTCCACTTTCTGTGGGCATAAAAATCAAATGATTGGCCTATGTAAACAGATAATTGTACGTTTAGTGTGAATGGATGGAGCAATCTTATTTTCATCTATAGGCACTTCCTGTTTCTACCTTGGGACAGTGCAGGCAGCCCAGGTTAGGGTTGTGGGGCTGCTCTTATTGGGGTGATCACCCTGCTTAAGAGGTGTTCCCTCTTGTAGCTGATAGGGCTAGATTCCCCCCTCCCCACTTTGCTTGTGATTGGTATTGGTTATAGTGTTATACATGGGACTGTCCCATGTGAACATTGCCTTGCGGCAGTTCGGACTGTGGTGCTTTAAAGCTGATGGCAGACATAACCTCACCACTGAATGCTTCCTTAGGCAGAGAGTTCCAGAGTCTCATTGCTTTAGAGTGCTGCATAAAAAGTGCTGATGGGAGAGATCTCACTAGTAAGCCCTCATATATTTATTAAATGACGCTCCCTTTGAAGCCCTCTCTGGGTACTGTAGTCCACCCCTTCAAGTTTTTTCTTTTATTGCCCCAGCTTGAGCTCAGATATGACTCTGTTCATCAGTACCTAAACCTAAAAACAATATTCCATGTTCGGACTGACTAGTGGTAGAACGATGTTCTCCTGATAGGCACCCCAGTTATATTTTAATTGTATAAATAAAATTAAAATATGAATCTTTGGTTATCCAATTTTGCATTTGGCAGAAAAAATCTTATATTTTCAGATAAAGAAAAGTGTTCAAAGCAGTCATTTAATAAATTGCGTTTCATTAGGGTAATGATATTATGCATGTAGTGATGGTATGCTATTCCAGAGAGTTATCACCAACTCTGATCTAAACTATTTCCACCTCAGATCCCAAGCAAAGGTAGGTGTCATTAGGCCAATGGAGCAATGTAGACTCGGTGGAGCTGGGTAGAGATTCATCAGTGGTATCTGCCACAATGATGCATTCAATATCCCCATGGTTTTCCACCACAATGTAATGCTCCTCTTCTTCAATGATGATCACTTCATTGACATAATGACCCATCTCAACATCCTCCTCTTGAATAACAATTTCTACCATTTCTTCTACTCCCCATGGAAGGTCAATATGATTTAGGAGAGCAGTTGAAATTGTCCTGGTCCTGGGATCTTGGGAGAGCAGAATGTGGAAAAAATGTAGAGCATTCTGGTTGAATTCGGTCCAGTTGCTTGGAGGTGGAACACAGTCTAGATCTCTTTGCCAGTGGACAAATCTCTGGAATAGTTCATCATTGTGCATAGCTCTTTCCCATGGAAGATACCCAGTGAAAACTGTGTATAGAAGCACACCAAGGGCCCATATGTCAACAGTGGGATCCAAGATTATGCTTTCTCCGGGTTTTATTTCACAGAGCTCTGGAGCCATGTAGGGTATAATGGGTGCCATGGATGGAACCAGACTGCCAACGACCTGAGTCAGACCAAAGTCACTCAGTTTGATGTGGTGACACTCATTGTCCATTAGTAAGACGTTATCTGGTTTCACATCTCTATGCACCAGACCCCTACTGTGCATGTACTCCAGAGCTCCAATCAACTGCAATGCACAACGCTTTACCATCACTTCTGGGATTCCGACCTAGAAAAGTAAGGGAGATCATTAGATATGTGCTCTACTTGAATTGAAAATGGTCTATGAATTTATCAGATCTGGAGTATTTTAGCAAAGCTAGGACATATAAAAGTCTCTAGAAATATTAAACATTGTGCATGTTCTTTCAGAATAATTATCATTTCCAATATGGCTTAATATCCAAATTCCATTTATGTGACAATTTGATATTGAAATACTTACACCATCCTGAATTAGAGAATGGAGGGATCCTCCGGGAGCCAATTCCTGGGTCAGAATATAATGGTCCATGGAATCCCTAAAGGAGGGGTAAGTGAATATGATGCCTTCATAACTTGATAAATAGGTGGACACGCGTAATTCATCGATGAAAGCTTCCAACTTTGTTCGGTCCTTCCTCATCAATTTCAGGGCAACAATGTTTCCTGGTTAGATATAAATGCAAACATTTAAAATGTAAAAAAACACACAAATGCAATGCAGGAAATGGCCAATAAATTTTGAATAATAGTCTTAAAAGGTTTCTCCGTTGAAGAAAATGTTTAGAAGGGTTCCTTGGAAGAAAGCACATCACAAAGTATGCTAATGCTGAGATCTTGCTGATCGACAATAGGCAATCTTTGTCAATGTTCTAATCTCTGGCCAATAAGTAAAAATGCTGAACAGATGACCCCTCAATTAAGAATTCCATAATGAGGAACATACAGATTTTTATATATATTTTTTTTTAGCCAGAATACTCCCATAAAGGTGTTCTCGGGTTAAAAAGGAATCATATACCCTATTAGACAAATTTTACATAATAGAAAAATTTCCCTTGTTCAGAATCCCCAGTTACCTTTGATGAACTTTCTTCCAAGGAACCCTTCTAATTATACTAATGCTGAGATCCTACTGATCAACACTAGGCAATCTTTGTCAATGTTCTAATCCCTGGCCAATAAGTAAAGATGCTGAACAGATGACCCCTCGATTAAATCCAAATTCAATAATGGGGTATATATAAATTTTTTTTGTAAGCCAGAAAACTCCCATAAAGGTGTTCTCTGGTTAAAAAGAAATCATATACCCTATTAGACAAATGCTACAGAATAGAAAAATTTACCCTGTTCAGAATCCCATTTACTGTGGTTTCGAACCCCATTGACCATACAATTAATGGATCACATAGAATGTTTTCTTAAGCTTTTCATGTTAACTCTTTAAATATTTTTGAGGTAATAAGCATTTAGCATGGTAACCATTCTGAGCTGCATTATTAAATGTATATGATTAACATTTTTGATGGTGGGCTTACCTGTTTTCATCTCACGAGCCATGAGAACTTGACCATAGGTCCCCTGGCCAAGATGTTGCAAGACTTGGAAATCGCTTTCACCAATCTTCTGAATCTCAAATTCTGCAGTCCCTTCCATTGCTGGTTAGCAGATATACTCTTTTGAAGATGCTGTCGCACAAAAATACATGGGCATTATATAAATGAGCATCCAAAGGTAATTACAAAAATATAAGAAACATAAAACATGACAATTTGAAGCTCAAACTACAAAACATAATATTGAGGATCTTAAATGGAACAGTAGGCTTCCATTTTGTGTGTTTTATTAAATCATATTTTTAAAAGTTGGCCAAAAGTTGGAAACCTACTATGGATAGAAACATACCTGGGCAATGAAGATCCGCTTGTGTTCTATGGAGAATGTGGTGTTCTGGGTGGCAAGAGCTTGAGTGTCTCAATCCACAAGGTAAACTCTTGAGGAGTTTTAGGAGATCCAGTGCTCAAGAAGTGACTGTAGTCCAAGAGGTCCAACTGTCTTTTATGGCCAAGAGCTTGAGGTCCCTCCTCTTTCTAAGACAATGGAAATTAATGCTCCTCTAGTCATATGCAAATGAAGATTTCACCTGCAAGTTGACCTATTTAGAAAGGTTTTGTTGTGACTGGACATTATGACTTGCTTAGGTGAGGAGGAATACTAGGGAGAAGTCAAGGTTTTCTTGGCATCTCTTTGCCATTTGCTAATATATTCAAGACATTTGGTGGCTTTATACATACCATCGCGCCCCCCCCCCCCCTCTACCCTAAGTTGTGGGGGCAAATTTTGCTTCTATGTAAGGTATATGGATTTCTCTTTTATAGCCATTTCAAAATCATCTTTAATTTAGTTTGTGCCTCATGCCATATCTATTACAAGAAAGCTCATACAGGCAACTGAAGAGAGATGAACTTTCAGTTATATGCAAGGTCTTACTGGACTGTATTGAGTCTATGAGAACAACTTAACCAGCAACTCCATCCTCCAATAACATGTCTATTGGTAAAAAGGTTTTTAAGTTTAATGTAAAAAAAGCTTAAAGGGGTTGTACCAGAATATCAAGTTATCCCTTAAATGCAGGATAAGGGATAACTATGATTGGAGAGGCACTTGCTTCTGAGACCCCCGTGGATCTGGAGAATGGGCCTCCCATGTCCCAATTTACTATTTCTGTGGGGATCGCTTCTCCCCTGCAGTGACATCGCTCTGAATGGAGCACTGGCTGAGCATGCTGCATGTTCAGTGCTTCGTTAATTTCAATGGTGTGATGGAAATAGCAGACTGCGTGTGCAATGTGGGTACTTGGCAGCCCTATTGAAAGCTAATGGAGCTTGTGCGACAAGCTTTCCATTCAGTCTTCTCATTGTTTGCAGGGGACACAGTAAACCCTGCAGTGAGAAGAGTGTGGAATATGGGACCCCTATTCTTGAGATTGGCTAGGGTTTCAGCAATGAGACTTTTACCGATCAAGTTTATACCTTTTTATGCTGTGAATAGTGAATAACTTGTTCTGATACAACCCCTTTTGAGGGTACTTTATATGAAACAATTGCCCGAATTCTCACTGGAATCAGTGAATTTGGGTGATTGATCATCTTGTGTACTTGCCGCCTCTCACAGGGCACCAAGCAAGAAATCGCTCTTGTCGGAGTCCTCTTTTTAGCAAAACGATATACCAAGTGTTTATCAGCCCTTGTAAACAGGAATCACTCCGTGTTTCAATGACTTACTTTCTGTGAATAGCGGTGGGTGGGCTGGCCAGTTGGGACAATCCTGGCCCACACCACCTCCATTTACTTGAATGATTATTGCTACTATACAAGCTTGGCAGCCTGCCCATGTAAAGAGTTGGTCTCTCTAAGGATGACAAGTTCTACAACTTTCTACTCCTATTTTAGTTTATCAGTAAAATGAGAACAAGGTTTACTTTTATTGATGACCGAGTACAGCTTTAGATGTGTACAGGTTTCCATAGTAGATAAAACTGGAGCCAGCGTAGATCTTTTTTTTTTTTTGGTCATAAGGGCTATATTTGCAGTGTAAAAAATAGTACTCTTCTAGTAGAGAACAGGCAGGACAAAGTTTTGAAGAACTACTCAGTTGGTCAAACTTATCACATGCCTCCTTTCTTAAAATATGGACGCCATGGAAAGCCTACTCCACACATGCCTCGGGAGATTAGTGGGCTGGCCAAAAATATTACTTAATGTTACCTTCATAGAATCACAAGACAGGATACCTCATCTCTTACAAGAAATTGATATAAGGGAGACGCTCTCCACAAAAATGTGTTGATTGATCCACTTCACATAGTTTCTCAAATATATTTTAAAAATTTAAGTTCTTTATTTGAAAATCTGGGTCCCATGTTTACATGCGATAACCAAACAGGATGTTGAGCAAAATATCGCTCAGTAGTTTGTTTTGTTTCAACTCACCTGAAGTTAAGTGACTGAGCAAACTTTCACACAATGTGAACACATTCACAGTGAATGTGCCGCCAGAAGAGATCTTTGGCGCGCTCCATCTCCTGTCACTGACTATCCCTGCATTGTGAAAGAACAGAAGTAATAAGTTATCGGACATTTATGAGCCCGACAGTTGTCCCATGTAAAGCCGACTTCTGTTCTCCGCCTCTTACATTTCCAGCCCTCTGGCACCACTTGCTCGCTTCTTCTCCCTACAATCTCCCCCCCCCCCCCCCCCCGTATTGATAAAGTAATGGTTGTCACAAGTCGGGGCACATTCCTACTGCTAGCTTGTGGACCTCTTTTATTTTTCTTATATGATCATGTTAAAACATTCTTAAGAAAATCACTGCTAACATGTCCCGAGGCGTACAGTGCTAGATAGTAAGATTACATCCACAGGGAAATTACATAAGCTTGGCCTATGAAAGCGACATTACAGCGCCATGCCATGATTGGCTGTCACTTTCACGTGATGACATTGTACATATCGGTTCACCACTCAACGTTCTAAACAGCATTACCTCCAAGATGGTCTACAGGCTCTGGACATATTTTGGTCTGCCTGCTAATATCTTACATACATGTACACTGTGTATCTGGAGGTTCTTAGAACTAGGGATAAAATCATGGAGATAAATAGTGTAAAAACAGCATTTTTCAGCATGAAATGGCTGATAGGACAAAAGATGAAATTGATCTGCAAATGCAGAGTAGACACTGTAGACTTTTTAAGGAAAAGCTGCTCAGATCAAGGATTCTCCACCATAACATTTTCCTACAATTAGTCTCCCTTCCTAGGAGGCTTATGAAATTCTTCTTTTTAGGGCTCTTACCCACTAGCATTTTAAAGCTGTGATATCGCTGCAGTTTTTAATGTGGTTATCAATGGGAATTTCTAATGTTAACACATCACACAAAAAACCGAAAGGACGAACTTGTGATGCGATTTTAACATTAGAAAGTCCCACTGACAATCACGTTAAAAAAACGCAGCGATATCGCAGCATTAAGAAAGACGCAAGTGTGTGGGAGCCCATAGCAGGGACATTGAGGAGTGGTCGAGGCCATCAAGCAGTAAAGATCATGTGTCCTCTTATAAACCACTAGAGGGGGACACACGTGGGTTCTGTTAAAGGGACACTTGTAGCAGTTTTTTATTGTATATCTGCAAGGAATCTCAGAATATTAAATGACTATTATAAATGAGTAGTTCATTTTGATATGATTCTTTTAAATTGCTCGCTGTATCTCCAAAACGTCCTTTTAGACTTGCTAAGAACTAGCCAAACACAACGATCACTGAATCCTATGCATTTGTATAGGCGCTTGTTTGATTTTCCTTGACATAGGCCAAAAATCAGCTTATAGGGATGAATGACCATAACTGCGATCGTTCATCCCCCATAGGCTGGCAGTACATCTTCACATGGGGACATGTAGGGCTGATCAGCAATCACTTATGTTCATTAACTGATCAACTGACAAACCTGTTCATTTAATCCTTCCAATCCCCACCCACTATTATAAAAGGGGTTTCCATTGCAGATGTAGTTATATATAATTAAAATTTGTATGTAATCAAAATTATCCCCCCTCCCTCCCCCATTGCAAGTTTGGTTTGTTTGCCAAATTTACAAACTTTCATAAGTTTGTACAAATGAACCAAATAAGAACAAGTTGAATAGCTGAACACGACTTATGACAGGGGATTTCTCTGAATTCACAAAAAAGGACTTTTAATTTCAGAGATATTTCACACCTTCATGACGTGTCTTGTTTTGGGAGAACCTTTTGCTCTTATGACACCAGCCTCCAACTGCATTCTTGAGGAATCTTAGAACCTTCCTCATAGGAAATGGCCAAAAAGCCAGTAAATATCTTGGTTTGCATGCTGTAACTGCCGCCTTCACAAAAAATATTTTTGGCTGGAGTTGGAGTTCAAGTCAGGTGACGGACAGCCACTCAATCTTCTAGAGTTGCTTCTGAAGCCGAGCCTTGTAGGCAGGACAATCTTTTCAGTGTATGCTTCATTCTTCCTCCTCCAGACCCGCTGATCTGTAGGGCCAGAAAGTTCCAGTTTTTTGTTTTTCACGATATAGAACAGAATCCTTTTTAGGTTTTGTGGTTTTAGTTACATGAACTAAGAAACAAAACTGACATTCCAGGCCCATCAGAGGTGTGTCTGGAGCAGGAAGAATGAAGCATATCATTGAAAAAAAAGAAAATAAAAACACCCTACCGACAGTGAGGAATGGCGGTGGCTCAGTGATGGACTGCATCTGCTTTGCTTCCTGTCACTGAAAAACTGCAACCTTTGGGGCACAAGATGGCTTCAGTCATGTATGTGGAGATCAGATGAGAAAATGTCATGCTTTCTGTGAGGAAGCTGAAGCATGGGCATCATTGAATCTACCAACAGAACAATGATCTGAAGCAAACAGCAAAGACCACCAAGGCTTGGTTTCAGTAGTAGTCCCGGAAGATGCTTGAGTTGCTATCAAACATCTAACTTGAGCCCCATAGAAAATCTTTGGGATGAAAAGGTGGTTACAGCGCACAACCCAAGGAATATTCGTAAACTAGAGGCCATTGTTCAAGAGAAATGGGCTAGGATTCCTTAGAAACGCTGTCATAAGCCGGTGTCCGGTTATGCTTTGTGTTTGCGGAAGGTCAGAATAGCAAAAGGTGCTTTATTAATTACAAAAGACTCTTGCAGTGAAGGGGTTAAATCTGAGACTGCAGTAATCATTAAAAGTGGCATTTTGTAGTGAATCTGGAGAAACCACTTCTGTTATGTTGGGTTACTTGGGTTCATTTTACAAACTTTCAGCTTTTTGCAAAAAAACTATTTACAGTTGTAATCCATTATTCTACAATCATTGCAAATTTTTTTTTTTGGGGGGGGGGGGGGGGGGGCTTGCAAATACTAATGTCTAGATGAACCCTCAATGTGATGGCCGGGAATCGCACCCATCAGACATTTAGGGTGTTTAAAAAAGGATAAAGCCATCAAGGTCTATTGTTGGGATACCCATTCAAGGAAAAGTGTGACTAAGAAAGTGTTTATGCCAACTAGTTTTGGGCCTTAAGGCAACTGTTGTTCCCATTTTGCTGTTCCACCCATAACTGTGTAGCTAATATAAGTAATTGTGACATGATGGGGCCACAACATCCCGCACAGATATGGTAATGAGCTGTAAACAGCTGACCATTGTCATAATGAGATCCTGTGAGCACAAGGCTAGGCGGGGAGAAGGAATAATAAGGCAGCTGAAAGTTTATTCAGAAAAGTAGTAAGACCTCTTTTAGCACTAAGATTTGAGTTGGGGGAAGTAAGAGGGTCAAAGCAAAAAAGATTAACCCTTTAGTTACTGCTCCCATCCCATTTTCATGAATTTAAGTAAATTTTCCATTGTGCTTTGCATTTTGCCCTACCCTAGTTGGGTCTAATTAGCAACCTCTTCCTCCCCTATAGCTACTCAACTGGGTAAAGATTGCAAACACTTTGGCAAAATAGTAATTTTCCCAAGCCTTCCGTTATTTTGTGATTTCAAAGCTAGATTTCCCAACCAGGGTTCCTAGGAACTCTGGGGGTTCTTCAGCCCTGGTCAGGGGGTCCCCAGAGCACAGCAACAAGATTTGTGACTTCTGCAAAAGGCAAAGTGATTTCAGTCTGGTCAAAGTACTAAACATGTCTGAGCCAAATTATAACACTGGAGGAGAATTATGGAAGCTTTACCTCCCTTACACCGAGCTTCCTTAAGACCGCTGCCAGACCAGCGTGTTACACGTCCGGAATACTTGTTTCTGATGAAAGGCGGTTGCTAAGTTATCTGCATTTGCTGGCATTGTTGCTTTCTGCAGGGTAAATGCGGACCTGTATTTGCCCAATAGAAAATGCCAATAAACGCAAATGTGTCTCTAGTGCATTCAACTTTTTTAAAGTTTTTTTTTTATGTAAGTTTTCAATATTTTTCTTTAGCATACTAGATGTTAGGCTCCCTTTTACATGGAGCAATCTGTCAGTTGCCGATGCCCAACAGGCCGTCCCAGCGCACACCGTTCCTGTGCATTAACACAGGACCGAGAATTGCTGACTGGAGTCCTTCACAGTAAGCAGGCAGCTCATAAGTGAAAGATTATTTACATGACCGATCAGTCATTCAATATGCTGCATGCAGAAACTCTGACATACGAGGAGCGAACAAAATCTCATTTATCATTAAGAGGAAATGTATGCAGTGACTGAATGCCAATCAGATTCTAGCTGGATGTGGGAATCTGACTTATCTGCCCGTGTAAAGGTGGTTTTACTTTTATCTGCTTACTATTTCGTTTTTCTGTATAAAGGAAACAGGAGGCTCTGTAACTGTTAGTTTGTTATCTACGTTCTTGTGTAACAGACTAGTATTTGTATATTACAAGCGTGCTTCTATCACTAAAACTAGCCGTTATACTCGTGTTCTGCAAGACCCATTAACAGCCTGCTACATGTGGTAATGGTCATTGACCTTGCCCAGCGTAGTTCAGGTGTAACATAAGCTGCTTGTACAGGATCTCTCCATGGCTCTATCAGAGATGTAGTCCCAGTTAGATCAACAATAACACTGATGCAAAGGAATCCAATGCAATTCAAGGATCCTTCACTGAGGGGATTCCTAAAACAACTTTAAATTAACTAAAAAGGAATAAAGGACTCAAGAACAGAAGCGAATAAATATATAATCACCGCCCGGGTCTGGATCCTACAAACATAAATGTGCTAGACAAAACCTGGATGGTAGGCTGGAGACTAAACTAGTTAGGGGCGCAACATTCTGTACAATCAATAGTCTCTGCCTCCCAGGCATTTCACACAACTCCTCAAAAGGATTATAAATTATGTATACTAAGAAAACAATAGTTACTGTATACTGCCCCACAATTAAAGCCACCTAAATTAGCACCTTAATACTAGCAGTCAATAACCCAGCTGAGCATTGTATAGTGTCTGGGTGGATCTTATCTCTGGATGACGGACATATTTACATTTGCAAATGATTCTTCATTGGCTTGAAGTCAAAGCCCATTCCTGAGCAGGACCGGTATATTATCAACTTCTACAAATCCCCATTTTAGCAGAATTTTCAATATTCTTTCTTTGGAAGTTTAAAATAGAAATCCAAGTCTACTGAAATTTTTTTTAAAGCTGTTCTCCACTTTCGACAATTTTTTTTTTCTTTTTTTTGTTGCAAGGATCCTCAAGGATAAACGAATCACGGCTATAATCTGGAGAATTTTAGCAGCAAGTGCCACTATAGGTGAAAAGTATTCCCCAGTGCCCACTATGGGTTTTGTTGTGTCATGCATGGATATCCTTAATCTGTTTGAGTTGTGGGTTACACCAGACTAAAGTATCTCTTGCTCTAGAAGACTATAGTAACTCATGAGAAAACAATTCTGCTCTTCAGCTTGGCATTATACATGGTCTCCCCTGTATGGTCTTATCTCTGAGTGTTACACAATTACATCTGCAAATGTTTTTTAAAGAAACGATAATCAAAAACGTTTAAACAAGCAAACGTCAGCGCTTATCATTCTGTTTTTAATGCAAGCAATGACTGAATGATTGTTATGCCTGCACAACATGAACGAATAGTCAATCATTAACTTGTTCAGTCCCTCTCATTCGCTTATACAGTGAAGGTGAAAGACTGAATGATTCTTATTTGAATGAGCCAATGATGTATCTGCCTGTCTAAATGGGCCGGACAAGGGCGATCGAGCTAGCGGTGACGTCACTAGCTCATTCAGACGATAATTGGATCATCAAAGGCTATTTTGTCTTTATCTTAAGCCCCATTCCTAAGCAGGACTCGGGCATTTGAATAAACCGGTATTAATTTATTTCTGTAAGCATTCTGTTACAAGGTCCTCAGTGATGATAAAATGATCACAACTGCAATCTGTACAGAAACTGAACATTTGCTTCTAAACTTCTTCCCACTGTCTCCATAGGTGAAATATAGCATTTTAGTTCCCAATATGAAGGATGTGTAATTCATGAATGTACCAGGTATTCCGTGTAAAAGGACCCTTAGGCCTCCTGTCCATGGGCATAGCGATATCCAGCAGCAGATCTCCACCGCAGGAGCCGCCGCCGGGGTGCAGGGGAGAGTTGACAGCTCTCTGCGTTGAGCCTATCTGACAGGCTCACCGCGGAGAATCGCAGCATGCTGTGATTTAAATCCTGCGAGCGGAGAAACGCTATGATTCTCCTCTTATGGACAGCGGGGCTGTGCTTTACATAGTAAGTCTATGGAAGGCGTTCATTCCATTTCCTGCGGCCGGAATATTGCTGCTGGAAACGCAGTGAAAAATCGCCCATGGACTTCTCACTCTAAAACGGTGCATTCAGATTCTAGCTGGATGTGGGAATCTGATTTATCTGCCCGTGTAAAAGCGGTTTTACTTTTATCTGCTTACTATTTCGTTTTTATGTATAAAGGGAACAGGAGGCGCTGTAACTGTTAGTTTGCTATCTGCGTTCTTGTGTAACAGACTAGTATTTGTATATTACAAGCGTGCTGCCGTCACTAAAACTAGCCGTTGTACTCGTGTTCTGCAAGACCCATTAAAAGCCTACTACATGTGGTAATGGTCATTGACCTTGCCCAGCATAGTTCAGGTGTAACGTAAGCTGCTTGTCCAGGATCTCTCCATGGCTCTAGTCAGAGATGTAGTCCCAGTTAGATCAACAATTACACTGATGCAAAGGAATCCAATGCAATTCAAGGATCCTTCACTGAGGAGATTCCTAAAACAACTTTTAATTAACTAAAAAGGAATAAAGGACGCAAGAACAGAAGCGAATAAATATATAATCACCGCCCGGGTCTGGATCCTACAAACATAAATGTGCTATACAAAACCTGGATGGTAGGCTGGAGACTAAACTAGTTAGTTAGGGGTGCAACATTCTGTACAATCAATAGTCTCTGCCTCCCAGGCATTTCACACAACTCCTCAAAGGGATTATAATGTATACTAAGAAAACAATAGTTACTGTATACTGCCCCAAAATTAAAGCCACCTAAATTAGCACCTTAATACCAGCAGTCAATAACCCAGCTGAGCATTGTATAGTGTCTGGGTGTATCTTATCTCTGGATGACGGACATATTTACATTTGCAAATGATTCTTCATTGGCTTGAAGTCAAAGCCCATTCCTGAGCAGGACCGGTACATTATCAACTTCTACAAATCCCCATTTTAGCAGAATTTTCAATATTCTTTCTTTGGAAGTTTAAAATAGAAATCCAAGTCTATTGAAATTTTTTTTAAAGCTGTTCTCCACTTTCGACAATTTTTTTTTTCTTTTTTGGTTGCAAGGATCCTCAAGGATAAACGAATCACGGCTATAATCTGGAGAATTTTAGCAGCAAGTGCCACTATAGGTGAAAAGTATTCCCCAGTGCCCACTATGGGTTTTCTTGTGTCATGCATGGATATCCTTAATCTGTTTTTGAGTTGTGGGTTACACCAGACTAAAGTACCTCTTGCTCTAGAAGACTATAGTAACTCATGAGAAAACAATTCTGCTCTTCACCTTGGCATTATACAGTCTCCCCTGTATGGTCTTATCTCTGAGTGTTACACAATTACATCTGCAAATGTTTTTTAAAGAAACGATAATCAAAAACGTTTAAACAAGCAAACGTCAGCGCTTATCATTCTGTTTTTAATGCAAGCAATGACTGAATGATTGTTATGCCTGCACAACATGAACAAATAGTCAATCATTAACTTGTTCACTTATCATTCAGTTTAAACAGCACTTGTTCAGTCCCTCATTCACTTATACAGTGAAGGTGAAAGACTGAATGATTCTTATTTGAATGAGCCAATGATGTATCTGCCTGTCTAAATGGGCGGGACCGGAGCGATCGAGCTAGCGGTGACGTCACTAGCTCATTCAAACGATAATTGGATCATCAAAGGCTATTTTGTCTTTAACTTAAGCCCCATTCCTAAGCAGGACTCGGGCATTTGAATAAACCGGGATAAAATGATCACAACTGCAATCTGTACAGAAATTGAACATTTGCTTCTAAACGTCTTCCCACTGTCTCCATAGGTGAAATATAGCATTTTAGTTCCCAATATGAAGGATGTGTAATCCATGAATGTACCAGGTGTTCAGTGTAAAAGGACCCTTAGGCCTCCTGTCCACGGGCATAGCGATATCTCGCAGCAGATCTCCACCACAGGAGCCGCCGCCGGGGTGCAGGGGAGAGCTGACAGCTCTCTGCGTTGAGCCTATCTGACAGGCTCACAGCGGAGAATCGCAGCATGCTGTGATTTAAATCCTGCGAGCGGAGAAACGCTATGATTCTCCTCTTATGGACAGCGGGGCTGTGCTTTCCATAGTAAGTCTATGGAAGGCGTTCATTCCATTTCCTGCGGCCGGAATATTGCTGCTGGAAACGCAGTGAAAAATCGCCCATGGACTTCTCACTCTAAAACGGTGCATTCAGATTCTCGCTGGATTGCAGGAGCCTAAACTATAATGGTATTCAGTGTAAATACCATCAGTTAATAATTCATTTGTCCAGTTTCTGTGGCATAAAAATCAAATGATCGGCCCATGTAAACAGATAATTGTACATTTAGTGTGAATGCATGGAGCAATCTTATTTTCATCTATAGGCACTTCCTGTTTCCACCTTGGGACAGTGCAGGCTAGGGATGTGGGGCGGCTCTTATTGTGGTGATCACCTTGTTTGAGGTTTTCCCTCTTGTACCTGATGGGGCTAGATTCCCCCCTCCCCACTTTGCTTGTCATTGGTGTTGGTTTTAGTGTTATACATGGGACTGTTTGCCCCATGTGAGCATTGCCTGGTGCCAGTTCTGATTGTGATGCTTTAAAGTTGATAGAGGACTTAACCTCACCACTGAATGCTTCCTTGGGCAGATGGTTCCATTGCTCTTGCATAAAGAACCACCATTTTATGCAGTGCTACATAGAAAATGAGGATGGGAGAGCTCTATAGTAAACCCTGATATATTTACTAAATGACGCTCACATTGATACCCTCTCTGGGTACTGTAGTCCACCTATTCTAACTTTTACTTTAGTCGCCCCAGCTTGAGCTCAGATATGACTTTCTGTGCATCAGTACCTAAACCTAAAAACAATATTCCATGTTTGGACTGACTAGTGGTAGAACGATGTTCTCCTGATATGCACCCCAGTTATAATTGGATTGTATAGATAAAATTAAAATATGAATATTTTGTTCTGCTAAAGGCAAAATTGGATAACCAATTTCATATTTTCAGATAGTTTACTCCACAAAATGTTCAAAGCAGACCTTTATTAAATTGCATTTTATTAGGGTAATTATACTATGTATGTAGTGATGGTATGCTATTCCAGAGAGTTGTCACCAACTCTGATCTAAATTATTTCCACCTCAGATCCCAAGCAAAGGTTGGTGTCATTAGGCCAATGGAGCAATGTAGACTCAGTGGAGCTGGATAGAGATTCATCGGTGGTATCTGCCACAATGATGCATTCAATATCCCCATGGTTTTCCACCACAATGTAATGATCTTCTTCTTCAATGATGATCACTTCATTGACATAATGACCCATCTCAACATCCTCCTCTTGAATAACAATTTCTAAAATTTCTTCTACTCCCCAAGGAAGGTCAATATGGCTTAGAAGAGCAGTTGAAAGTGTCCTGGTCCTGGGATCTTGGGAGAGCAGAATGTGGAAAAAATGTAGAGCATTCTGGTTGAATTCGGTGCAGTTGCTTGGAGGAGGAACGCAGTCTAGATCTCTTTGCCAGTGGACAAATCTCTGGAATAGTTCGTTGTGCATAGCTCTTTCCCATGGAAGATACCCAGTGAAAACTGTGTAGAGAAGCACACCAAGGGCCCATATGTCCACACTGGGATCCAGGATTATGCTGTCCCTGAGTTTTAATTCACAAAGCTCGGGAGCCATGTAAGGTATAATTGGTGCCATGGATGGAACCAAACTGCCAATGCCCTGAGTCAGACCAAAGTCACTCAGTTTGATGTGGTTACATTCATTGTCCATTAGTAAAACCTTGTCTGGCTTCACATCTCTATGCACCAGACCCCTACTGTGCATGTACTCCAGAGCTCCGATCAACTGCGATGCACAACGCTTCACCATCACTTCTGGGATTCCGACCTAGAAAAGAAAGGGACACCGTTAGAAATGTGCTCTACTTGAATTTAAAATAGTCTATAAATGTATCAGATCTGGAGTATTTAAGCAAATCTAGCACATCTAAAACATCCTTGTGCATGTTCTTTCAGAATATTTATCAAAAATACATTTCCTATATGGCTTAATATCCAAATTTCATTCATTACTTGACAATTTGATGTTGAAATACTTACACCATCCTGAATTAGAGAATGGAGGGATCCTGCAGGAGCCAATTCCTGGCTCAGAATGTGATGTTCCATGGAATTCCTAAAGGAGGGGTAAGTGAATATGATGCCTTCATAACATGACAAACAGGTGGACACGCGTAATTCATCGATGAAAGCTTCCAACTTTGTTCGGTCCTTCATCAATTTCAGGGCAACAATGTCTCCTGGTTAGATATAAATGCTAACATTAAAAGAAAAACCTCAAATGCAATGCAGGAATTGATGAATACATTCTAATTAATCATCTTAAAGAGTTTCTCAGTTTTGGAAAATATTTGTGAGAAGGGTTCCTTGGAAGTAAGTTCATCACAAAGTATGCTAATGCTGAGATCTCACTGATTACCTATTGTCTATCTTTTGTCAATGTTCTAATCCTTGGCCAATAAGTAAAGATGCTGAACAGATGACCCCTCGATTTAATTCCGAATGTAATAATTAGGTATATTTTTTTTTATCCAAAAAACTCCCATGAAGGTGTTCTCTGTTTAAAAAGCAATAATATACCCTATTAAACAAATTTTACGTAATCGAGAAATTTACCCTGTTCAGAATCCCCATTTACCGCTGTTTTAAACCGCATTGACCATACAACTCATGGATCACATAGAATGTCTTAAGCTTTTCATTCTAACTATTTAAACATTTCTTAAGGTAATAAGCATTTAGCACAGTAACCATTCTGAGTTAGATCATTCAATGAATATGATTAGTATTTTTGATGGCGGGGCTTACCTGTTTTCATCTCACGAGCCATGAGAACTTGACCATAGGTCCCCTGGCCAAGAGGTTTCAAGACTTGGAAATCACTTTCACCAATCTTCTGAATCTCAAATTCTGCAGTCCCTTCCATTGCTGCTTAGAAGATACACTCTTTTGAAGACACTGTCACACAAAATACATGATTAGTGCTATGGAATATGTAGGCATTATATAAATGAATAGCAAAGGGTAATTACAGGAATATATGAAACATAACCTGACACTTTGAAGATCAAACTACAAAATATAATACTGAGGATCTCAAATGGCACAGTATGCTTTGAATTAATAAAACGCAAAATGGATTTTCTTAAAAGTTGGCAAAAGGTGGAAACCTAGTATAAATAGAAACGTACCCGGGTAATGAAGATTCGCTTGTGTTCTATGGAGAATGTGGTGTTCTGGGTGGCAAGAGCTTGAGTCTCTCAATCAGTTTGTATAACAGCCGGGCTCTGTGCAGAAAACAGCTGTATGCAGAAGACAAGTGGTGACACCTCGCTTGTCTTCTGCATCCTCCGCTCACAGCGCTCAGCTGTAGAACAGCCGGGCACTGGAGCGGGGGAACAGCTGTATGCAGAAGACAAGTGGGGACACCCCGCTTGTCCTCTACATCCTCCGCTCACAGCGCTCAGCTGTATAACAGCCGGGCACTGGAGCTGGGGAACAGCTGTATGCAGAAGACAAGCAGGGACACACCACTTGTCTTCTGCAGCCTCTGCTGGCAGCGCAAGGTGATCGCCAGCAAATTCTCATTCATCGTTCAGTGGCAATGCATGCAGCGACAGACAATCATTCAGATTCTAGCTGGATGTGGTAATCTGAATCCGTTATCCGCCCAAGTAAAATTGGTCTTTATTTCTTTAAACCTATTTTGTTTATATATAAAGGAAACCACAGGAGGCGCTGTAACTGTATATCTGTTAGTGTACTCTCCACATTCTTGTGTAGCAGACTTGTATATTACAAGCGTACTTCCATCACTAGGACTAGCCGTTGTACTTGTGTTCTGCTGCTGTAATAAATGTGGTCCAATTGTTATGAGATACAATAATTTCCCTTGGTGCCCCCAATAAACTCCAGTCAGAAACTGACTAATGAGGAAGGATTTACTTCCGTAAGACCCATTACAACCCTAGCAAATGTGGTAATGGTGGTTGACCTTGCCCAGCTTAGTTCAGGTGTAACATCAGAAAAGATGATGATCTCTGGGAGCTTCCATACTTTATTATACAATGTGCTCAGTACATCCTGGCTACTAGGCGCTCATGGTGACGCATTTCCATCTATTTGAGATCTTGATCACCTCATCCCCACAATGCTGTGCGTGTCTTTAAAACCCATCATCAATTCCACTTCACCTGATGTTTAACCCCTTATCTCTATGATCAGTAGTCTGTACCTCCCAGGCATTTCACAACTCAAAGGGATTATAATGTCTAATAAGAAAACCATAGCTACAGCATACTGCCCCAAGAGTTGGATGTTCTCTAAATTAAAGCCACTTGGCCCCTTAATATCAGGTCTATGTAGTCTTAAAGGGGTGGTCTCGCGGCAGCAAGTGGGGTTATACACTTCTGTATGGCCATATTAATGCACTTTGTAATGTACATCGTGCATTAAATATGAGCCATACAGAAGTTATTCACTAACCTGCTCCGTTGCTAGCGCCCCCATCTAATTCTGATGTCATCTTGCTTTTTTAGACGCGCTTGCGCTGTGCGGTCTTCTTCCTGGTGAATGGGGCCGTTCGTGCCGGAGAGCTCGTCCTCGTAGCTCCGCCCCGTCACGTGTGCCGATTCCAGCCAATCAGGAGGCTGGAATCTGCAATGGACCGCACAGAGCCCACGGTGCACCATGGGAGAAGACCCGCGGTGCATCGTGGGTGAAGATCCCAGCGGCCATCTTGGTAAAGGAAGAAGGAAGATGTCGCAGAGCGGGGATTCGGGTAAGTAATAAATTTTTTTTTTTTTAACACATCCTTTGGGGGTGTCCTGCGCCGAACGGAGGGGGGGGGGGGGGCCTATGGAAAAAAAAAGTTTCGGCGCGGGATAACCCCTTTAATACTAGCAGTTCATTATCAAGCTGAGCATTGTATAGTGTCTGGGTGGATCTTATCTCTGGGTGTCAGATATTTACATTTGCAAATGATTCTTCTCTGGGTTGAAGTCAAATATTGTACTGAGCAGGACCGGTACATTGTCCACTTCTACAAATCCCCATTATAGTAGAATTTTTATTCTTTCTTTGGAAGCTTAAAATAGAAATCCAAGTCTATTGACTTTTTTAAGGCATTGTCCACTTTGGAAAAATCCTTATTGTTGCAAGGATCCTGAAGGATGAACTAATCATAGCTGTAATCTGGCAAAATCTAGCAGCAAGTGCCACTATAGGGGAAACAAAAGTGTTCCACAGTGCCCAGTGAATACTATGGGTTTACTTGTG
The DNA here is from genome assembly GCF_035609145.1 of Eleutherodactylus coqui. Taxonomy (NCBI): domain Eukaryota; kingdom Metazoa; phylum Chordata; class Amphibia; order Anura; family Eleutherodactylidae; genus Eleutherodactylus; species Eleutherodactylus coqui. The sequence goes on along the minus strand of NC_089837.1, from coordinate 57,872,531 downwards.
TCATGCATGGATGTACTTCATCTGTTTGAGTTGTGGGTCATACCAGACTAAAAAGTATCACTTGTTATAGAAGACTATAGTAACTCATGAGAGAACAATTCTGCTCTTCAGCTTGGCATTATACAGTCTCCCCTGTATTGTCTTATCTCTGACTGTTACACAATTATATCTGCAAATGATTTTTGAAGACATGATTAGAATTATAAAAAAAATGTTCAAACAAGCGAAAGTCAGCACTTGTCATTCCATTTTAATGCAAACGATGACTGACTGATTGACTATTCGTTCCTCGTTCATGTTGTGCAGGCATGACAATCATTGACTTGTTCACTTATCATTCGGTTTAAGCAGCGCTCGTTCAGTCCCTCTCATTCGCTTATACAGTGAATTTGAAAGACTGAATAATTCTCATTTGAATGAGCCAATGATGTATCTGCCTGTCTAAATGGGCCGGACAAGGGCGATCGAGCTAGCGGTGATATCAATAGCTCGTTCAAACGATAATTGGGATGATCAAAGGCTATTTTGTCTTTATCTTAAGCCCCATTCCTAAGCAGGACTCGGGCATTTGAATAAACTGATATTGATTTATTTCTGTGCACTTTTCTGTAAGCTTTTTGTTACAAGGTCCTCAGTGATGATAAAATGATCACAACTGTAATCTGTACAGAAACTGAACACTTGCTGCTAACCTTCTTCCCACTGTCTCCATAGGTGAAATATAGCATTACATAGTACCCAATATGAAGGATGTGTAATTCATGAATGTACCAGGTATTCGGTGTAAAAGGACCCTTAGGCCTCCTGTTCACGGATGCAGCGATTAGCGATATCCCACGACAGATCGCCGCCGCTGGGGAGCAGGGAAGAGCTGACAGCTCTCTGCACTGAGCCTACCTGACAGATGGGCTCACCACGGCAAATCGCAGCATGCTGCGATTTAAATCCCACAAAAAGAGAATCCCTATGATTCTCCCTCATAGACAGCGGGGCTGTGCTATCCATAATAAGTCCATGGAAAGTGTTCACTACATTTCCCACAACCGGATTATTACCTCGGGAAATGCAGTGAAAAATCGCCAATAGAGAGGGGGCCTAAGAGCTCCTCGCTCCAGAATGGTGGATCATTCTCGCTGCATTGCAGGAACCTAAACGATAATGGGTATTCGGTGTAAATGCCGTCAGTGAATGATTCATTTGTCCACTTTCTGTGGGCATAAAAATCAAATGATCGGCCTATGTAAACAGATAATTGTACGTTTAGTGTGAATGGATGGAGCAATCTTATTTTCATCTATAGGCACTTCCTGTTTCTACCTTGGACAGTGCAGGCAGCCCAGGTTAAGGTTGTGGGGCTGCTCTTATTGGGGTGATCACCCTGCTTAAGAGGTGTTCCCTCTTGTAGCTGATAGGGCTAGATTCCCCCCTCCCCACTTTGCTTGTGATTGGTATTGGTTATAGTGTCATACATGGGACTGTCCCATGTGAACATTGCCTTGCGTCAGTTCGGACTGTGGGGCTTTAAAGCTGATGGCAGACCTAACCTCACCACTGACTGCTTCCTTAGGCAGAGTTCCAGAGTCTCATTGCTTTAGAGTGCTGCATAAAAAGTGCTGATGGGAGAGATCTCACTAGTAAGCCCTCATATATTTATTAAATGACGCTCCCTTTGATGCCCTCTCTGGGTACTATAGTCCACCCCTTCAAGTTTTTTCTTTTATTGCCCCAGCTTAAGCTCAGATATGACTTTGTGCATCAGTACCTAAACCTAAAAACAATATTCCATGTTCGGACTGACTAGTGGTAGAACGATGTTCACCTGATATGCACCCCAGTTATATTTGAATTGTATAAATAAAATTAAAATATGAATCTTTGGTTATCCAATTTTGCATTTGGCAGAAAAAAATTTATATTTTCAGATGATAAAGAAAAATGTTCAAAGCAGGCATTTAATAAATTGTGTTTTATTATGGTAATTATACTATGCATGTAGTGATGGTATGCTATTCCAGAGAGTTGTCACCAACTCTGATCTAAACTATTTCCACCTCAGATCCCAAGCAAAAGTTGGTGTCATTAGGCCAATGGAGCAATGTAGACTCGGTGGAGCTGGATAGAGATTCATCGGTGGTATCTGCCACAATGATGCATTCAATATCCCCGTGGTTTTCCACCACAATGTAATGCTCCTCTTCTTCAATGATGATCACTTCATTGACATAATGACCCATCTCAACATCCTCCTCTTGAATAACAATTTCTGCAATTTCCTCTACTCCCCATGGAAGGTCAATATGATTTAGGAGAGCAGTTGAAATTGTCCTGGTCCTGGGATCTTGGGAGAGCAGAATGTGGAAAAAATGTAGAGCATTCTGGTTGAATTCGGTCCAGTTGCTTGGAAGTGGAATGCAGTCTAGATCTCTTTGCCAGTGGACAAATCTCTGGAATAGTTCATCGTTGTGCATAGCTCTTTCCCATGGAAGATACCCAGTGAAAACTGTGTAGAGAAGCACACCAAGGGCCCATATGTCCACACTGGGATCCAGGATTATGCTTTCTCCGGGTTTTATTTCACAGAGCTCTGGAGCCATGTAGGGTATAATGGGTGCCATGAATGGAACCAGACTGCCAACGATCTGAGTCAGACCAAAGTCACTCAGTTTGATGTGGTGACATTCATTGTCCATTAGCAAGACATTATCTGGTTTCACATCTCTATGCACCAGACCCCTACTGTGCATGTACTCCAGAGCTCCGATCAACTGCAATGCACAACGCTTCACCATCACTTCTGGGATACCGACCTAGAAAAGTAAGGGAGATCATTAGATATGTGCTCTACTTGAATTGAAAATGGTCTATGAATTTATCAGATCTGGAGTATTTTAGCAAAGCTAGGACATATAAAAGTCTCTAGAAATATTAAACATTGTGCATGTTCTTTCAGAATAATTATCATTTCCAATATGGCTTAATATCCAAATTCCATTTATTACTTGACAATTTGATATTGAAATACTTACACCGTCCTGAATTAGAGAATGGAGGGATCCTGCAGGAGCCAATTCCTGGGTCAGAATATAATGGTCCATGGAATCCCTAAAGGAGGGGTAAGTGAATATGATGCCTTCATAACTTGATAAATAGGTGGACACGCGTAATTCATCGATGAAAGCTTCCAACTTTGTTCGGTCCTTCTTCATCAATTTCAGGGCAACAATGTTTCCTGGTTAGATATAAATGCAAACCCTTAAAATGTAAAAAACCACACAAATGCAATGCAGGAAATGGCCAATACATTTTGAATAATAGTCTTAAAAGGTTTCTCCGTTGAAGAAAATGTTTAGAAGGGTTCCTTGGAAGAAAGTACATCACAAAGTATGCTAATGCTGAGATCTCGCTGATCGACAATAGGCAATACTTGTCAATGTTCTAATCTCTGGCCAATAAGTAAAAATGCTGAACAGATGACCCCTCAATTAAGAATTCCATAATGAGGAACATACAGATTTTTATATATTTTTTTTTGTAAGCCAGAATACTCCCATAAAGGTGTTGTCTGGTTAAAAAGAAATCATATACCCTATTAGATAAATGCTACAGAATAGAAAAATTTACCCTGTTCAGAATCCCATTTACTGTGGTTTCGAATCCCATTGACCATACAATTAATGGATCACATAGAATGTTTTCTTAAGCTTTTCATGTTAACTCTTTAAATATTTTTGAGGTAATAAGCATTTAGCATGGTAACCATTCTGAGCTACATTATTAAATGTATATGATTAACATTTTTGATGGTGGGCTTACCTGTTTTCATCTCACGAGCCATGAGAACTTGACCATAGGTCCCCTGGCCAAGATGTTGCAAGACTTGGAAATCACTTTCACCAATCTTCTGAATCTCAAATTCTGCAGTCCCTTCCATTGCTGGTTAGAAGATATACTCTTTTGAAGATGCTGTCGCACAAACATACATGGGCATTATATAAATGAGCATCAAAAGGTAATTACAAAAATATAAGAAACATAAAACATGACAATTTGAAGCTCAAACTACAAAACATAATATTGAGGATCTTAAATGGAACAGTAGGCTTCCATTTTGTGTGTTTAATAAATCATATTTTTAAAAGTTGGCCAAAAGTTGGAAACCTAGTATGGATAGAAACATACCTTGGCAATGAAGATCCGCTTGTGTTCTATGGAGAATGTGGTGTTCTGGGTGGCAAGAGCTTGAGTGTCTCAATCCACAAGGTAAACTCTTGAGGAGTTTTAGGAGATCCAGTGCTCAAGAAGTGACTGTAGTCCAAGAGGTCCAACTGTCTTTTATGGCCAAGAGCTTGAGGTCCCTCCTCTTTCTAAGACCATGGAAATTAATGCTCCTCTAGTCATATGCAAATGAAGATTTCACCTGCAAGTTGACCTTTTTAGAAAGGTTTTGTTGTGACTGGACATTATGACTTGCTTAGGTGAGGAGGAATACTAGGGAGAAGTCAAGGTTTTCTTGGCATCTGTTTGCCATTTTCTAATATATTCAAGACATTTGGTGGCTTTATACATACTATCGCCCCCCCCCCCTCTACCCTAAGTTGTGGGGGCAAATTTTGCTTCTATGTAAGGTATATGGATTTCTCTTTTATAGCCATTTCAAAATCATCTTTAATTTAGTTTGTGCCTCATGCCATATCTATTACAAGAAAGCTCATACAGGCAACTGAAGAGAGATGAACTTTCAGTTATATGCAAGGTCTTACTGGACTGTATTGAGTCTGAGAACAACTTATCCAGAAACTCCATCCTCCAATAACATGTCTATTGGTAAAAAGGTTTTCAAGTTTAATGTAAAAAAAAAGAAGCTTAAAGGGGTTGTACCAGAATATCAAGTTATCCCTTAAATGCAGGATAAGGGATAACTATGATTGGAGAGGCACTTGCTTCTGAGACCCCCGTGGATCTGGAGAATGGGCCTCCCATGTCCCAATTTACTATTTCTGTAGGGATCGCTTCTCCCCTGCAGTGACATAGCTCTGAATGGAGCACTGACTGAACATGCTGCATGTTCAGTGCGTCGTTAATTTCAATAGTGTGATGGAAATACCCGACTGGGTGTGCAATGTGGGTACTTGGCAGCCCTATTGAAAGCAAATGGAGCTTGTGCGACAAGCTTTCCATTCAGTCTTCTCATTGTTTGCAGGGGACACAGTAAACCCTGCAGTGAGAAGAGTGTGGAATATGGGACCCCTATTCTTGAGATTGGCTAGGGTTTCAGCAATGAGACTTCCACCGATCAAGTTTATACCTTTTTATGCTGTGAATAGTGAATAACTTGTTCTGATACAACCCGTTTTGAGGGTACTTTATATGAAACAATTGCCCAAATTCTCACTGGAATCAGTGAATTCGGGTGATTGATCATCTTGTGTACTTGCCGCCTCTCACAGGGCACCAAGCAAGAAATCGCTCTTGTCGGAGTCCTCTTTTTAGCAAAACGATATACCAAGTGTTTATCAGCCCTTGTAAACAAGAGTCACTCCGTGTTTCAATGACTTACTTTCTGTGAATAGCGGAGGGTGGGCTGGCCGGTTGGGACAATCCTGGCCCACACCACCTCCATTTACTTGAATGATTATTGCTACTATACAAGCTTGGCAGTCTGCCCATGTAAAGAGTTTGTCTCTCTAAGGATGACAAGTTCTACAACTTTCTACTCCTATTTTATAAGTACATCTTCACATGGGGACATGTAGGGCTGATCAGCAATCACTTTTATGTTCACAAACTGATCAACTGACAAACCTGTTTATTTAATCCTTCCAATCCCCACCCACTATTATAAAAGGGTTTCCATTGCAGATGTAGTTCTATATAATCAACATTTGTATGTAATCAAAATTATTCACCCCCATTGCAAGTTCGGTTTGTTTGCCAAATTTACAAACTTTCAGCAGTTTGTACAAATGAACCAAATAAGAACAAGTTGAATAGCTGAACACGACTTATGACGGGATTTCTCTGAATTCACAAAAAAGGACTTTTAATTTCAGAGATATTCCGAGATATTTCACACCTTCATGTTTTGGGAGAACCTTTTGCTCTTATGACACCAGCCTCTAACTGCATTCTTGAGGAATCTTAGAACCTTCCTCATAGAAAATGGCCAAAAGCCAGTAAAAATCTTGGTTTGCATGCTGCAACTGCCGCCTTCAACTCCAGCCAAAAATATTTTTTATGGAGTTCAAGTCATGTGACGGACAGCCACTCAATCTTCTAGAGTTGCTTCTGAAGCCCAGCCTTGTAGGCAGGACAATCTTTTCAGTGTATGCTTCATTCTTCCTCCTCCAGACCCGCTGATCTGTAGGGCCAGAAAGTTCCAGTTTTTTGTTTTTCACGATATAGAACAGAATCCTTTTTAGGTTTTGTGTTTTTAGTTACATGAATTAAGAAACAAAACTGACATTCCAGGCCCATCAGAGGTGTGTCTGGAGCAGGAAGAATGAAACATATACTGGAAAAAAAGAAAAAAACACCCTACCGACAGTGAGGAATGGCGGTGGCTCAGTGATGGACTGCATCTGCTTTGCTTCCTGTCACTGAAAAACTGCAACCTTTGGGGCACAAGATGGCTTCAGTCATGTATGTGGAGATCAGATGAGAAAATGTCATGCTTTCTGTGGGAAAGCTGAAGCATGGGCATCATTGAATCTACCAACAGAACAATGATCTGAAGCAAACAGCAAAGACCAAGGCTTGGTTTCAGTAGTAGTCCCGAAAGATGCTTGAGTTGCCATCAGAAGTGTAACTTGAGCCCCATAGAAAATCTTTGGGATGAAAAGGTGGTTACAGCGCACAACCCAAGGAATATTCGTAAACTAGAGGCCATTGTTCAAGAGAAATGGGCTAGGATTCCTTAGAAACGCTGTCATAAGTCGGTGTCCAGTTATGCTTTGTGTTTGCGGCAGGTCAGAACAGCGAAAGGTGCTTTATTAATTACAAAAGACTCTTGTAGTGAAGGGGTTAAATCTGAGACTGCAGTAATCATTAAAAGTGGCATTTTGTAGTGAATCTGGAGAAACCACTTCTGTTATGTTGGGTAACTTGGGTTCATTTTACAAACTTTCAGCTTTTTGCAAAAAAAACAATTTACAGTTGTAATCAATTATTCTACAATCATTGCAATTTTTTTATTTTTTTGGGGGGGGCTTACAAATACTGATGTCTAGATGAACCCTCAATGTGATGGCTGGGAATCGCACCCATCAGACATTTAGGGTATTTACTAGGGATAAAGCCATCAAGGTCTATTGTTGGGATACCCATTCAAGGAGAAGTGTGACTAAGAAAATGTTTATGCCAACTAGTTTTGGGCCTTCAGGCAACTGTTGTTCCCATTTTGTTGTTCCACCCATAACTGTGTAGCTAATATAAGTAATTGTAACATGATGGGGCCACAACATCCCGCACAGATAGCATAATGAGCTGTAAACAGCTGACCATTGTAATAATGAGATCCTGTGAGCACAAGGCTAGGCGGGGAGAAGGGAATAATAAGGCTGCTGAAAGTTTATTCAGAAAAGTAGACCTCTTTGCACTAAGATTTGAGTTGGGGGAAGTAAGAGGGTCAAAGCAAAAAAGATTAACCCTTTAGTTACTGCTCCCATCCCATTTTCATGAATTTAAGTAAATTTTCCATTGTGCTTTGCATTTTGCCCTACCCTAGTTGGGTCTAATTAGCAACCTCTTCCTCCCCTATAGCTACTCAACTGGGTAAAGATTGCAAACACTTTGGCAAAAAAGTAATTTTCCCAAGCCTTCCGTTATTTTGTGATTTCAAAGCTAGATTTCCCAACCAGGGTTCCTAGGAACTCTGGGGGTTCTTCAGCCCTGATCAGGGGGTCCCCAGAGCACAGCAACAAGACTTGTGACTTCTGCAAAAGGCAAAGTGATTTCAGTCTGGTCAAAGTACTAAACATGTCTGAGCCAAATGATAACACTGGAGAAGAATCATGGAAGCTTTACCTGCCCCTACACCGAGCTTCCTTAAGACCGCTGTCAGACCAGCGTGTTACACGTCCGGAATACTTGTTTCTGATGAAATGCGGTTGCTAAGTTATCTGCATTTGCTGGCATTGTTGCTTTCTGCAGGGTAAATGCGGACCTGTATTTGCCCAATAGAAAATGCCAATAAACACAAATGTCTCTCTAGTGCATTCAACTTTTTTAAAGTTTTTTTTATGTAAGTTTTCAATGTTTTTCTTTAGTATACTAGATGTTAGGCTCCCTTTTACATGGGGCAATCTGTCAGATGCCGATGCCCAACAGGCCGTCCCAGCGCACACCGTTCCTGTGCATTAACACAGGACCGAGAATTGCTGACTGGAGTCATTCACAGTAAGCAGGCAGCTCATAAGTGAAATATTTACATGACCGATCAGTCATTCAATATTCTGCATGCAGAAACTCAATGACATACGATAAGCGAACAAAATCTCATTTCTCATTCAGTGGAAATGCATGCAGTGACTGAATGCCAATCAGATTCTAGCTGGATGTGGGAATCTGATTTATCTGCCCGTGTAAAGGTGGTTTTACTTTTATCTGCTTACTATTTCGTTTTTATGTATAAAGGAAACAGGAGGCTCTGTAACTGTATCCGTTAGTTTGCTGTCTACGTTCTTGTGTAACAGACTAGTATTTGTATATTACAAGCATGATTCTATCACTAGAATTAGCCGTTCTACTCGTGTTCTACAGCTGTAAGAAATGTGGTCCAATTGTTAGAGAAGATGTAAAAATAATATCCCTTGGTGTCCCCAAAAAACTGCAGTCTGAAACTGACTAATGAGGAAGGATTTGCTTCTGCAAGACCCCTTACAAGTCTAATAAATGTGGTAATGGTGGTTGACCTTGCCCAGCGTAGTTCAGGTGTAACATAAGCTGCTTGTACAGGATCTCTCCATGGCTCTAGTCAGAGATGTAGTCCCAGTTAGATCAACAATAACACTGATGCAAAGGAATCCAATGCAATTCAAGGATCCTTCACTGAGGGGATTCCTAAAACAACTTTTAATTAACTAAAAAGGAATAAAGGACTCAAGAACAGAAGCGAATAAATATATAATCACCGCCCGGGTCTGGATCCTACAAACATAAATGTGCTATACAAAACCTGGATGGTAGGCTGGAGACTAAACTAGTTAGTTAGGGGTGCAGCATTCTGTACAATCAGTAGTCTCTGCCTCCCAGGCATGTCACACAACTCAAAGGGATTATAATGTATACTAAGAAAACAATAGTTACTGTATACTGCCCCAAAATTAAAGCCACCTAAATTAGCACCTTAATACTAGCAGTCAATAACCCAGCTGAGCATTGTATAATGTCTGGGTGGATCTTATCTCTGGATGACGGACATATTTACATTTGCAAATGATTCTTCATTGGCTTGAAGTCAAAGCCCATTCCTGAGCAGGACCGGTACATTATCAACTTCTACAAATCCCCATTTTAGCAGAATTTTCAATATTCTTTCTTTGGAAGTTTAAAATAGAAGTCCAAGTCTGTTGAAATTTTTTTTTAAAGCTGTTCTCCACTTTCGACAATTTTTTTTTTTCTTTTTTTGTTGCAAGGATCCTCAAGGATAAACGAATCACGGCTATAATCTGGAGAATTTTAGCAGCAAGTGCCACTATAGGTGAAAAGTATTCCCCAGTGCCCACTATGGGTTTTCTTGTGTCATGCATGGATATCCTTAATCTGTTTGAGTTGTGGGTTACACCAGACTAAAGTGCCTCTTGTTCTAGAAGACTATAGTAACTCATGAGAAAACAATTCTGCAGTTCTTTCATTCAATTTGGCATGATATTCTCCCCTATATTGTCTTATCTCTGAATGCTAGACAATTGCAAATCATTTCTTCATAGGAGCTTTAGACTAAATGATTATAATTATCATTCAAAAAATGTTCAAACGCGCTAAAGTCAGTGATTAGTCGTTCCATTATTTAAATGCAAGCCAATGATCAAAAGATGATCGTGGACTATTCATTCATCGTTCATGTTGTGTAGGCAGAAAAATCATTGCTGACTTGTTTGGCTGAAGCAGCGCTCATTCCGTCCCTCTTATTCGCTTAGGAAGTGAACTTGAAAGACTGATTCTTGTTTAAATGAGCCAATGATTAGAGATGAGCGCGCGTACTCGGAAAAGCACTACTCGCTCGAGTAATGTGCTTTATCCGAGTATCGCTGTGCTCGTTCCTGAAGATTCAGGTGCCGGCGCGGAGCGGGGAGCTGCAGGGGAGAGCGGGGAGGAACGGAGGGGAGATCTTTCTCTCCCTTTCTCCCGCTCTGCCCCGCTCCCCGCTGCGACTCACCTGTCAGCCGCAGCGGCACCCGAATCTTCAGGGACGAGCACAGCGATACTCGGATAAAGCACATTAGTCGAGCGAGTAGTGCTTTTCCGAGTGCGCTCGCTCATCTCTACCAATGATGTATTTGCCCATCTAAATGGCCGGGACCTGAGCGATCGAGCTAGCAATGACGTCACTAGTCATTTATCGCTTGAAGTTAAGCCCCATCCCTAAGCAGGCCAAATACAGGAATATACATCAATATCTGTTTATACAAATTTTTTTTTTCATGTAATAAGTAGCTTTAATTTTCAAAAAAAAAAATTATATAATTTTTATTTTTTTAATCGAAACACTTAATTCTCACTCTTCTGTAACAAGGTCCTCACTGATAAAATTATTGCATCTGTAAACTGGGAAGAAATTTAGCAAGTGTTCAATTTCTGAACAGTGCCTCCACAGGTGAAGTAAAGCATTACATGGTCCCTATTATAAAGGATGTGCAATTAATGAATGCACCAGATGTTCAGTGTAAGATGACCCTTAGAGTGCTGCTCACTCTAGAACTGTGGATCATTAAAATCCCTCGCTGAATGGCAGGAATCTACGCGATAATGGTAATCTGTATAAATGCCATCAGTGAATGGTGAGCGATCATTTGTCCAGTTTCTGTAGGCATAAAAATCAAATGATCAGTCTATGTAAACAGGTAATCTTACATATAGTGTGAATTGAGGTGAATGGATAGCGTAATCCTATTTCCATCTATTTATGGCCCAGGTTGAGGATGCAGGGCTGCAATTATTGGAGTGATACTTAAGGAAGGGGTTTTCCCTCTTGTAGCTGATGGGGCTAGATTCCCCACTTCTCACTTTGCTTGTGATTTGGTATTGGTTTTTGTGTTCTACATGGGACTAACTGATGGTTTTCGTCCCATGTGAACATTGCCTTGTGTCAGTTCTGAGTGTGGCGCTTTAATGCTCATAGCGGATGTAACCTCACCATTGATGGCCGCCTTAGGCAGAGAGTTCCAGAGTCTCACTGCTCTTACATAGAGGTCCACCACCTATGTTGTATAGCAACCTTTCTACATCTAAAAATGCCCCTTTTTACAGTGCGGCTTAAATAGTGGTGATGGGAGAAATCTCCATAGTAAGCCCTGATATATTTATTAAATGATGCTCACTTTGATACCCTCGCTGGGTGCTGTAGTCCACCCATTAAAATTTTTACTTTAGCTGCCCCAGCTTGAGCTCAGATATGAGCATCAGTACCAAAACCTAAAAACAATATTCCATGTTTGGACTGACTAGTGGTAGAACTATGTTCCCCTGATATGCACTCCAGTTATATTTGAATTGCATAGATAAAATGTAAAACAAATATGAATCTTTTCATATGCTTTGCTGAAAGCAAAAATGAATAACCAATTTTAATATTTTTGAATTTACTCACAAAAAAATGTTCATAGTAGACCTTTTTAAATTGCATTTTATTGAAGTAAATTTATTATGCATCTAGTGATGTTATCCAGAGTTGTCACCAACTCTGTTCTAAATTATTTCCACCTCAGATCACAAGCAAAGATTGGTGTCATTAGGCAAATGGAGGAATGTGGACTCAGTGGAGCTGGGTAGAGATTCATCGGTGGTATCTGCCACAATGATGCATTCAATATCCCCATGGTTTTCCACCACAATGAAAGGCTCCTCCTCTTCAATGATGATCACTTCATTGACATAATGAACCATCTCAACATCCTCCTCTTGAATAACAATTTCTACAATTTCTTCCACTCTCCATGGAAGGTCAATATGACTTAGAAGAGCAGTTGAAAGTGTTCTAGGTCTCTTTGCCAGCTGATATCTCTGGAATAGTTAATCGTTGTGCATAGCTCTTTTCCATGGAAGATATCTACTGAAAACTGTGTATAGAAGCACACCAAGGGCCCATATGTCAACACTGGGATTCAATATTATGCTTTCTCCTGGTTTCAATTCACAGATCTCTGGAGCCATGTAAGGTATAATGGGAGCCATGGATGGAACCAGACTGCCAACGATCTGAGTCAGACCAAAGTCACTTAGTTTGATGTGGTATCAGTCATTGTCCATTAGTAGGACATTATCTGGTTTCACATCTCTATGTACCAGACCCCTACTGTGCATGTACTCCAGAGCTCCCATTAACTGCACTGCACAACACTTCACCATCACTTCTGGGATTATGACCTAGAAAAGTAAGGGAGGTCATTAGATATGTGCTTTACATGAATTAAAAATGGTCTATGAATTTATCAGATCAGGTATATTTAAGCAATTTTAGCACCTCTAAAACCTCTCTAGAAATGAGAGAATCCTTCTGCATTTCTTTCAGAATTATCAAAAATAAACTTCCAACATGGCTCAATATCGAAATTCCATTTATGTGACAATTTTGATATTGAAATACTTACACCATCCTGAATTAGAGAATGGAGGGATCCTGCAGGAGCCAATTTCTGGGTCAGAACATAATGGCCCATGGCTTTCCTAAAGGAGGGGTAAGTGAATATGATGCCTTTGTAACATGACAAATAGGAGGACACGCGTAATTCATGGAAGAAAGCTTCAACTTTGCTGTCCTGAAATTCATGAAGGACCAATGTTACCTGGTTAGATATAAATGCAGAAAAAAAAACATATCAATCAATGTAGGGAATTGGCTTATAGATTTTGAGTAGTCGTCTTAAAGGGTTTTTCAATGTTGGACAATATTTGTTAGAAGGGTTTCTTGAACAAAAGCTGATCGCAAAGTACGCTGAAGCTGAGATCTCACTGATCAACAATAGGCAAGCTTTGTCAATGCTCTAATCGCTGGCCAATAAGTAAAGATGCTGAATAGATGACCCCTCGATTAAATCCGAATTCACTAATGAGGTATATAAAAATATTTTTTAAGCCAGAAAACTCCTATAAAGGTGTTCTCTGGTTTAAAAAAATATTTCCTATTAGACAATTTTACCTTCAACAAGTTCACCTTGTTTGAACCCCCCACCCCCATTTACACCTGTTTCAACCCCCATTGACCATACAACTAACGGATCACATAGAATGTTAAGCTTTTCATGCTAACTCTTTAAACATTTCTTAACATAACAAGCATTTAGCACAGTAACCATTCCGAGTTAGATCATTAATTGAATATAATTAACATTCTTGATGGCAGAATTACCTGTTGTTCTCACGAGCCATGAGAACTTGACCATAGGTCCCCTGGCCAAGAGGTTTCAAGACTTGGAAATCACTTTCACCAATCTTCTGAATCTCAAATTCTGCAGTGCCTTCCATTGCTGGTTAGAAGATGTACTCTTTTGAAGACCCTGTTGCACATAGAAATATCTGATTAGTGCTATGGGATATGTAGGCATTATATAAATTAAGGGGGCAACCTTTGCTTCTACAGAATGTATATAGTTTGTTTTTTATAGCCATTTTAAACCTGTCTTTGAGTTATAAAATTGTGCTTCTCAAGTCATATCTATTAGAAGAAAGCTCATACAGGCGTCCAAATAGAGAAGTGACAAGGTCTTACTAGGCTGTATTGGGGTCTATAAAAACAACTTGTCCTGAAACTCCATCCTTTAGCCGTATAACATGTCTATTGGTACAAAGGTTTTCAAATTCAATATAAAATAAGCCTAAAAAGGTGTTTTAGCTGAATATCAAGTTATCACTTAAATGCAGGATAAGGAATAATTTTATGATCGGCGGGGGTCTGAGAAGAGTTCCTCTTTAGAGATGAGCGAACATACTCGTCCGAGCTTGATGCTCGGGCCAATATTAGGGTGTTCGGGATGTTCGTTATTCGTAACGAACACCACACGATGTTCGGATGTTCGGGTTACTTTAACTTTCTTCCCTGAGAAATCTTTTCTATATGCGCTCAATGGGGCCGGCGGCAGCAGCGCCAACCCCATTGAGAACATATAGAAGACAAATCCTTCTTCTCTGCCACAGCTGTAACAGCTGTGACAGAGAAGAACGATGTTTGCCCATTGAATTCAATGGAACCGGCAATACAGCCGACTCCACTGAATGCAATGGGCTGCCGGCGATCGCGGGATGAATTGTCGGAAAGGGGTTAAATATATAAGCCCTTTCCTGCAATTCATCCAGAAATGTGTAAAAATAAAAAATATATATATACACTCACCTGGTGCCGGCAGACGGAGTTCAGCGCGGCAGGCTGCAGTTCTCCTGAACTGCTCTGAACAGCTGTGAGTAGTATTCAGCAGCCGGGGATTTAAAATCCCCGCCTGCTGAATAAGATGCCTCTGAATGGTCACAGCCTGACCAATCAGAGGCCAGCCCTCACTCACACCCATTCATGAATTCATGAATGGGTGAGTGAGGGCTGCCTCTGATTGGCTCAAAGGCAGGAGAGCTGCCCCTGAGCCAATCAGAGGCAGCCCTCACTCACCCATTCATGAATTCATGAATGGGTGTAAGTGAGGGCTGGCCTCTGATTGGTCAGGCTGTGACCATTCAGAGGCATCTTATTCAGCAGGCGGGGATTTTAAATCCCCGGCTGCTGAATACTACTCACAGCTGTTCAGAGCAGTTCAGGAGAACTGCAGCCTGCCGCGCTGAACTCCGTCTGCCGGCACCAGGTGAGTATATATATATTTTTTATTTTTACACATTTCTGGATGAATTGCAGGAAAGGGCTTATATATTTAACCCCTTTCCGACAATTCATCCCGCGATCGCCGGCAGCCCATTGCATTCAGTGGAGTCGGCTGTATTGACGGCTCCATTGAATTCAATGGGCTAACATCGCTCTTCTCTGTCACAGCTGTTACAGCTGTGGCAGAGGAGAACTTGCTGTGTCGTTCCCATCATTTTCTTGAATTGCCAAGATTCTCACACATGAAAACCTTAGCGAGCATCGGCGAAATACAAAAATGTTCCGGTCGCCCATTGACTTCAATGGGGTTCGTTATTCGAAACGAACACCCGAACATCGCAGGAAGTTCGTTTCGAATAACGCGAACCCGAACATTTTGATGTTCGCTCATCTTTATTCCTCTTCAATCTCCTGTTGCTGTAGGCATTGTTTCTCCCCTGCAGTGGCGTTGCTCTGAATGTTCAGTGCTTCATTTATTTCAATGGAGTGGATGTACCATTAGGTTCTCGGCAGGCCCATTGAAAGTAAATGGAGCTTGTGCAACCAGCTTTCCATTCAGCCTTCTCATTGTGTAGGGAAGGGAAGCAGTACCCCTTTTGAGGGTACTTTATGAGACAATTGCCTGAATTCCCACTGGAAACCGTAAATTCAGGTGATCATCTTGTGTACATGCCACTGCTCACAAAGCATCAAGCAAGAAATTGCTATTGTCGTAGTCTTTTGTTTTTAGCAAACCTATAAACCAAGTGATTATCGGCCCTTGCAAACAGGCGTCACTCCATATCCGAGTGGGTGTGCAATTTGGGTACTTGGCAGCCCCACTGAAAGCGAATAGCGCTTGAGCGACCAGCTTTCCATTTAGTCTTCTCCTCACTTGGATTATTGCTCCTACGGAAGCTTGGCAGTCGTCCCATGTAAAGAGAACTTTAATCTCTCTATGAAGATTTCTACACCTTTCTACTTTACTTCAGTTTGCAGTCAATAAAGGTAAACCTTGTTCTCATTTACTGACAAACCTGTACACATCTAGTTCTGTACTCCACTAAGTGGATACAACTGGAGCCAGTGTAGACTCCTTCACAAGTGCCATCTTTGTAGTGTAAAAAAGTTGCAACTCAAGGTGCACACACTTTTTTAAGCCCCCCCCCACCAGCACCACTTTTCTAGTACAGAACAGTCTAGACAAAGTGATTTGTAACAAAATTGTAAATTTGATTGGCAGAGGAACTTTTCACTGCCATATGCAAAGTCTTACAGCGGTGTATTGGGCCCATATCAATAACTTATCTTGAAACTTCATCCTTCGGTTTTACCGTCTATTGGTAAAACTTTTGTTTTAGGCAATATATTAAATACTCTTTTATAAAAGAAACCTATTATAGAGGTGATAACGTGATAGCTATAGGAGCAGAAGAGTTTACAAACTTTCAGCTTGATAGCCAAACGGTTATTTCCTTATTTCTCGTGAACTTATGTCAAGATTTCCGAGATTTGTGTGAAGAAAAAGTCAAAAATACTCAGAGGCCTCTTAATATTTGGTCAAAACTGGTTTAAAAAAATTGCTCAGTTTGACAAGTTAGTCTAAGGAGCAATTTTTAGCAATTGTTATCCTGTGTAAACATGTGACCCAACAGGGTGTTGAGCAAAATATCACTCAGTAGTTTCTCGTTTTGTTTCAGCTCACTGAAATTATGTGACTGCTGAGCAAATTTTCACACAATGTAAACAAATTCAGTGAATGTGCGGCCAGAAGAGATCTTTGGCGTGCTCCACCACCGTTCACTGACTATCAGTGAGCCCGACATTTGTCCCATGTAAAGCTGACCTCTGTTCTCCCCTCTTACGTTTCCAGCCCCTTGACCCCATTTCACCATTTCTTCTCCCTACAATCAACCCCATATGGTCAAAGTAATGGGGTTGTCACAAGGCGTGGCACATTCTTGCTGTGAGTTTATGGACCCTTTTTTTAAGTTCTCTATGGTGTATGATTATGTAAAAATATCTTAACTGGAAAATCATTGGCTTGTCCTGAGGCGTACAGTGCCAGATAGTAACATCCACAGGGAAATTACATAAGCTTGGCCTATGAATGCGACATTACAGCCCCATGCCATGATTGGTTGTCACTTTCACGTGCCAACATTGTGCACATCGGTTCACCAATCAACGTTCTAACCAGTCCCCCTCCCCCCCCCTCCCCACACACACACAAAATGGGCTGTCAGTGTAGAAGGATCAGCCCTATTCTCATTTGCACAAGAAAAGACTAGAAGCAGTGGGATGAAACAAAGTTGTGGTTTTTTTTAATAATATATTTTTTTTTTTGGGGGGGGGGGTTGTTTTTTCTAATATTTAATTTGTCTCCTCCCTTTCTGGCAGGGAGGTGATCAATGAGTGGTACAGGTTACCACCGGTGGTGATGAGTTCTCCTTCTATGGAAGTGTTCAAACAAAGGCTGGACAAATATCTGTCTGGAATGATTTAGATAATCCTGCACTGAGCAGGGGGTTGGACCCGATGACCCTGGAGGTCCCTTCCAACTCTACCATTCTAGGATTCTATGGGAGGAATAGCAGTCCACAATGACGTGTGGTGGTTTTTTGTTTTTTTTTGGTATTTTTGAAAAACATGTTTTTCCAAAAGGTCCTTTTAGACTTGCTAAGAACTAGCCAAACACAATGATCACTGATCCCTATGCATTTTGTTTGATTTCCCTTGACATAGGCCAAAAATCAGCTTATGTGGATGAATGACCATAACTGCGATCGTTCATTATTTTATAAAATGGGTTTACTTTGCTGAAGGCTTGTAAATTTGACAAATAAGCATTACTTGTAATGGGGGTTGAATACGTTTGATTGAAACTACATCTGCAGTTTGTAAAAAAACAAATAACGTGAATAGCTCAACACAAATCCTAGAATGTATTTATTCCAAATACACCAAAAATGACTTGTCATGAAGGAGTTGAATAATTCTGAAACTGCAAATGTCTTTCGCCACTCAAGAATCTTCCAGGGCTGCTTCTGAAACCAAGCCTTGGTCTAGTTTGAGATATGCGTTGGATCATTGCCCTGATGGAAGGTCTGTTGATGATAAAGCTTCAGCTCCCTTACAAAAGGCATCTCCTGATGCTTAATTGAATCCATCTTGTGCTCCACTTGTAGCTGCTTTTTTCCCCTTGTTAGGGCCTGAGAATTGGACGAACAAGTTGTCGTCCTGCCTCCATGGACCTGTGGCCTCGATATACTTCAGGACCGCTCTCCTGACGTCTAAGCAATTTAGGGCTCTCATTTTTTGGGTTATTAAAGAACGAGGGGATTGTTATGTTCTGTGCCCTATGGAATGGAGACATTACTTTAGGCAAGAAGGTCGGATCCGTTTTGGTGTCGGTTATTTTGAGGAGCGGGTGGCGGATGGATAGGGTTTGTAGCTCGCTAACCAGTCTAGCTGAGGAAATGGCCACTAGGAAAATTGCTTTAATTGTGAGCGTTCTTATTGAGAGCCCCTCAATTGGTTTGAAGGGTTCTGCCGACATAGCCCCCAAGACCAAATTTAGGTTGCGACCTAGACCTACTAATATATGTCCAGACTGGAACCTATCTGCCGCCGTCAGGAATCTACTGATCCACCTATCTCCCGCTAGCTTAGTGTCAAATAGGGCGCTAAGGGCTGCCGTATGGACCCTTAGGGTGCTCGGGGAGAGGCCCATGTCCAGTCCTTCCTGCAAGAAGTCCAGGATTAATGGGATGTCAGCACCGCTGCTCGAGGAGTCCTTCCCCTGTCTCCAAGAGATAAACCTCTTCCAGATCTTTTGGTAGATGCGGTTTGTTTCTTTTCTACTTACCAATAGCATCCTGACTACCTTGTCTGAGAATCCTGTGCCTCTTAGTATGGATTCTTCAGTATCCAGGCTGTCAAGTGGAGTCTGCTTATATCGGGATAATTCAGAGGACCCTGTGTTAGAAGACTCGTGTGAGCAGGAAGGGTGACAGGCTCCTGGATGCTCAGGTTCTTTAGAAGGCTGAACCAGCTCCTTCTTGGCCAAAAGGGAGCCACTAGGATCAGGGTGCATGCCTGTGACCTGAAGTGCTGCAGTACCCTTGGGATTAGTGGAATTGGGGGGGGGGGGGGGAGCGTACACCAGTTCTCCTCCCCAATCCTGGCTCAGGGCGTCCACTGCTGTTGGCCAGTCCTCCGGTCTGAGGGAGAAGAGGTTCTCTACTTTGGCGTTTTGTCTGGATGCGAACAGGTCCAGTTGTGGGAGACCCCACCTGTCCGTCATGATCCGGAATGCCTCCTGGGATAGAGACCATTCCCCTGGGTCTATACGCCTTCGGCTGAGGAAGTCTGCCCTCTGATTCAGGGATCCCTTCAAGTGTACTGCCGATAATGAGAGGATGCGGCCTTCCGCCCAGCAAAAGATTCTTTGTGAGATGCTTTGTAGAGCTGGCGACCTCGTGCCCCCCCTGATGCAGAATATGGGCGA
Organism: Eleutherodactylus coqui; assembly: GCF_035609145.1. Classification (NCBI taxonomy): domain Eukaryota; kingdom Metazoa; phylum Chordata; class Amphibia; order Anura; family Eleutherodactylidae; genus Eleutherodactylus; species Eleutherodactylus coqui. The sequence goes on along the minus strand of NC_089837.1, from coordinate 57,853,023 downwards.
CTGCCGTGATATTGTCTGATAGCGCTCTTATGTGCTGGTTTTTTACCACGTCCCCCCAGGTGCTGGAGGGCCTTCCAGATCGCCTGCAACTCTGTAGTTCGAGGACTGGTGTTTCATCCCCTGCGGCCATGGACCCTGTAGGAGCTCGTCTCCGACGTGTGCCCCCCATCCCCAGGAGCTTGCGTCTGTCGTGACCCGCGTGGCTGGATTCTGCATCCAGTGGACCCCCCTTCGCAGATTCCCTGGGGAAGTCCACCAGCGTAAGGATACCTTCACTGAGTTCCTTATCTGCATTCTCCTCTCTAGCGAGGATTGCTTGCCGTCCCATGCCGCGAGAACTGCTGCTTGCAGAGATCCAGTGTGCGTCTGAGCCCATGCCACCCCCGGGATGCATTATGTTAGGCTTCCCAGGAGGGACATAGCCTCCTGGATTGAGCATGACCGTCTTTGAAGGAAGGATTCTACCATCTGTCGGATCTTGTGCGCTTTTGCTTTGGGGAGGAAAGAGCATTGAGCTTCTGAATCTAGTGTTATGCCTAGAAACACCTTCTCCCTGCTGGGGTCTAGGCTGGACTTCTCCCAATTTATTATCCATCCTAAAAATTGTAGAAGGTTGAGCACCGTTGCCAGGTTTTCTGCTAGGAGTTCTCTGGACTCTGCTATAATTAAGATGTCGTCCAGGTAGGGGACAATGAGAATCGATCTCTGCCTTAGGTAGGCTGCGACCTCCGCCATGATTTTCGTGAAAATGCGGGGTGCCGAGGAGATTCCGAAGGGCAGGCATCTGAATTGGCGATGTCTTGTCCTCTTGCCCATCTCTAGCGCAAACCTTAGGTATTTTCGTGAGTCCTTGTGGATTGGTACATGGAAATAGGCGTCCTTCAAGTCGATCGATGCCATGTAGGCTCCCTTGGGGATCAACCTCACTGCTGAAGTGATTGTCAAATACCGAAAGTTTAGGATGGAATCAAAGATGTTCAGGGGTTTTAGATTTATCATGCGTGAGCCTGCCCCTGGTTTTTCTATTAGGAAGAGTCTGGAGTACTGCCCCTAGGTCTCTTCTCTCTGTGGCACGAAGGACACTGCTTTTAGACGTTTTAGGTCCCGAACCGCCTGCTGGAGCGGGTGCAGTTGTTGCGCTGGACCTCGGGTAGTGAAATATCTTCTCTTGGGGAGGGACACCAGTTTGATTCGGTATCCCTGCTGCAGGATCTCTGGGATCCATGGGCTCCTGCACACTGAGGCCCATCGATCCACGAAGCTCTGCAGTCTCACCCCCACTGGAATGGTGTCAGGGCTTCTGCTTGGCTGGATCCCCCTGGTGAGGGTTAAAGAGGAAATTCCTCCCTCTGCACTCCTTGGGGTAACTCCAGCAGCCCGTCTTGCCCTTGCCTCTATATGGTTCCGGCTGCTGTGCTGGAGCCCGGAAGAAGGTCTTCCCTTTATACTGTTTCTCTTCCGGGAATCCTTTCCTTTTGTCTGATGCCTTTTCTAGGATCTTGTCCAGATCCGGACCAAAGAGGAACTGGCCACGAAAAGGGAACGAGCATAAATTTATTTTTTGAAGCCAGGTCGCCTGACCATGACTTCAGCCACAGAACTCTTCTGGCAAAGTTGGTTAGGGCCGTTGTTTTTGCCAAGAGTTTCACAGACTCCGCCGCTGCGTCCGCCAAAAAATTGGTGGCCATTTTCAGTATGGGGAGGGAATCTATAATTTGTTCCCTCGGTGTTTTGTTTGAGATATGCAGCTCCAGCTGCTCTAGCCATACCCCCAGGGTTCTAGCGACACACGTGGCTGCGACCCCTGGTCTGAGCGTACTGGCAGCTGCCTCCCAGGATCTTCTTAATAGGCCCTCTGCCTTCCGATCCATTGGATCTCTCAGTTGTGTGGCGTCTTCAAAGGGCAAGGTTGTCCTTTTAGCCACCTTAGCCACTGGGATGTCCACCCTGGGTATTTCTTCCCAGCTCGAGCATACCCCCTCCTCAAACGGGTAGCGTCCCTTAACTCCCTTAGAGGAGAAGGATCCCGTGTCGGGTTTCTTCCACTCTTTATGTATCAGTTTGGATATATTGTTGTGGACCGGGAAGGTATGCTTCCGCCTCTCCCCCAATCCCCTAAAGACCTCGTCTTGTATGGTGCGGGGTTCCTTGGGTTCTTCCATCTTTAGCGTGGCTCTAACGGATTTGATAAGTCCCGTTAGGTCTTCTTTGTGGAAGAGGTATTTTTATAGTCCTCTTCTTCTGAGGACTCCGAGCACCAGCTCTTCTGGTTCTGATTCCGAACTCTCTTCAGAGTCTGAGTGCTCCTCTGGGCTATACGCCTTCCTCCGGCGTTTCGCCCCTGATGCCCCCGTTGGTGGCGTTTTTGGAGGAGTCAGGGCTGACCGTACTTCCTCTCGGACAAGCTTCCTGACGTCCTCGAGGAATCCCCCCCCGATTCCTCCTTGACTAGTTTGGCTACGCATGTTTTGCATAATAACCTCACATGCGAAGCCGGTAGTCTTGCGCCGCATTCTGCGCATTTTTTCGCCTTGATCTGGGAGGGGCATCCTTTTTATCCCCCTGGCAGATAAACAAAAAACGTTTTGTGTATAAGGATGCAACATTCACAAATAACATACACAAATATGCATGCCTTGTTTTGCCCCACTGGCTACTTACGGTTGCTGTGGCTGAACATTCCACAACCTCTGGTGCTGGAGCACTCATGTCTTAATACTGGTGCTGCAGACACTCTTGGGGGGGTAAGCCATATACTCAGTGGTTTTTAGTTGCTCGGCGCCCTCTTCTCTCAGGTTCCTTTTAATTTTTTCGAATTTGGCACCTTTAATTTTAAGCCCCGCCCCCCTCCGAGCGCTGGCAGGACAGGAAAACACTAAGGGGGGACGGGGGGGGGGGGGGTATTTTAACCTCTCGGTGTGCTCCTGTCCTATCAGGAGGAAGGCGATCTCACGTGGTGCTGTCGTGGAGACGACCCAGGAAAACATCATGCTTTCTGTGAGATAGCTGAGGCGTGGACATTATTGGATCTGTAGTCACTAGTTCTTAAAAACTCCCGTTTTATGTACTTAGGAGACATTTCTGGGGTGGTCTGTTAGGAAAGGGTGAAATTGGGGTATTTCTCACAGATGACATCCTAATCTGCCTGGCAACATCTGTATCCTGATTGGTTACTGTCACTCAGATCATTGATTGGTAGAGGGAATCCAAGCCCAGGAACAGAGCAGTGCAAGTCGGGATATGGGGAGGAGTTAGTTTTTCAGTCAGAGCAGTTTGAGTGAGGAGAAGTCGCATTCAGTCAGTGAGTCGTTCCGTTAGAGAAAGTCAGTCAAGGAGTCTGAGGAGGGAGAGACATAGTTGGAAGGAAAGAAGCTCCAGAAGAGTCTCAATACCAGTGCAGTGTGGAGCAGAATATTTTGGGATCCTACTACAAAAACAGCGGGTGTTATGAGCCCTTGTTACGCTGAAAAACCAGAGAAGGCACAGCCTCACCGTAGCCTCCATTACGGACACAGACCTCATGGTAATCTATTGAATACAACCCACAGATTTTGACTGTGTCTTTTGTGGAAATGCTGTAAAATTTTCTGTGGAATTTTTGTATGCAGAAAATCAGCAGCATTTATAATAAAAATAATAATCATATTTATATAGCGCCAACATATTCTGCAGCGCTTACAAAAATGGGGAAACAAAGACAAAAGTACAAAAACCACGTTTTACATGTAGTAATCAGTTGGTGGAAACAGTAGGGGTGAGGGTCCTGCTCCAACAAGCTTACATTCTACAAATAGTGGGGTGATACAGAAGGTAAAGGGCTAGAGATGTGCACAGGGGGGCGAGGTAGAGAGTGAGGGATGCTATACACAGACAGTGGTCGGATATTAAGCGCTGTGGTGGCTGTATTGGTGTGACTGCAGGGGCGGTAGGCAGCTAGCAGGGATTGCAGTTAGTAGGACAGGGAGCATGTTATCAGGTGGGGTAAAGAGAGGTTTGGTTTGGGAGATGTGGTATGCCTCCCTGAAGAGGTGCGTTTTTAGAGCACGCCTGAAGTTTTTGAGAGTCATGGATTGCCCGCATGTTTTGGGGTAGTGCGTTCCAGAGGACTGGTGCTGCTCGAGAGAAGTCTTGGAAGTGGGGGCGAGAGGTTTGAATTAAAGTGGCACTCAGTTGGATTTCATTAGCAGAGCGTAAGGCGCAGGCTGGGTGGTGGATTGAGATGAGGGAGGCAATGTAAGGCGGCGCAGTGCTATGGAGAGCTTTGTGAATGAAGGTAATGAGTTTAAATTGAATTCTGTATACAGGGTTCTGTCAGGTGACCCCCGACATGGGGCATATGTTGAGGAGTGGGGAGGAGAAGATGCTGGCTTGTCATGGTGGCACTTACCATGCTCCCTCCTGGGGGGATGCACGAAGCCTCTGCCAGGGAAACTCTGGGCCTCTTCCGGATACCCGTAGGAGAGGGATGCCCAATATATGGTAGAACAGGGATAGGTATTATCACATGTGACGCCACCATTTCGATACACAACAGAATGACCTTTGGTGGGGAATAAATGAGCTGCATACAGATATAACATACCTCAGGTTCCTGAGAACGGTCAGGGCCTAGAAAAACTTTACTTAAACAAACTCCAGCAATACAAGGCAAAGTAGACAATATTTCAAGTGCAGGCATTTAGACAGACTTGATTAGGAGTACCTCCACACGGCAATCCTAGGCTTCAGGACGCTTGTGTGTGAACATTTGAAGACACGTACCTCCACCCAGCGGTCCCAGACTTCAGGACGCTGGATGTGAACAATTGATAAGAATACCTCTGCACTGGGCCATGGGGAAAACTCTACTTGCCTAACTCATGCTTGCTCTCATGCTAGATTAGGCAATCCAGGAAACCTCTCTTCCTCTTCCTTTCTTCACTACATGAGGGTTAAAGGTACGCCCATGCAGCCAGCACTCTTGTTCAGGAACCCGGAAGACATGGACCTCTTTCAGCTCTCAAATACACCTATTTATACTCTCTCATACCATGTGACAGGACATAAATTGATTACATTCACAGGCAATCTGCAGGCTCTTCCAAACACTCAACCCCTTACAAGCTGCAGCTGTGCAAAACACATAACAGAATGACTAGATTTGCACAGCGCACCCACATAAAACATGACATGTATGACATTATGGAGGGGGCCAGGAAAGCATGCACTGGGCCACTATACTGTATTTAACAGGCAGCCAGTGCAGTGACTGGCACAGGGCAGAGGTGGCTGGACAGGAGGATGAGGAGAGGGGAGAGTCTGGCGCGGGGGAGGCCGATCAACAGCGAGGTGCAATAATTGAGCCGAGAGTTGATGGGGGCAATAGTGAGCGTTTTTAGTATGCCCACAGTGAGAAAAGGACGCATTCTTGGGATGTTCTTGAGGTGCAGCAGACGTGTCCGGGCCAGAGATTGGATGTAGGAGGTGAAGGAAAGATCAGTCAAATATGATGGTAAGGGCTTATTCAGACGACCGTATATCGGTTTTCACGTCGAGCCATTATACGGTGTCCTCATCTGCAGGGGGGGGGGGGGGATGGAAGAGCCAGGAGCAGGAACTGAGCTCCCGCCCCCTCTCCGCCCCTCTGCACTATTTGCACTGAAAGGAGGCGGGACAGGGAGGGGCTAGGTTCCGAGACTTAGCCCCGCCACCCTTCCTACCTCTCCCCATTGCAAATAGTGCAGAGGGGCGGAGAGGAGGCAGAGAGGGGGCGGGAGCTCAGAGCACAGCTCCTGGCTCTTCCAGCCTCCCCCCCCCCGCAGAGAGACGACGTATATCAGCCAGGCGTGAAAACCCAGCCGATATACGTTCGTCTGTATCCAGCCTTAGGGTGGATTCAGGCAACCGTATATAGGCTCCGTATATCGGTTCGGCGTGAAAACTGTGTCCTCATCTGCGGGGGGGGGGGGAAGGATGGAAGAGCCAGGAGCAGGAACTGAGCTCCCGCCCCCTCTCTGCCTCCTCTCCACCCCCTCTTCGCTCCTCTGCACTATTTACAATGAAGGGAGGCGGGACGGGGCTGGGGCTAAGTTCTGAGAATTAGCCCCGCCCCACCTCTCCCCATTGCAAATAGTGCAGAGGGGCAGAGAAGAGGCAGAGGGGGCGGGAGCTCAGTTCCTGCTCCTGGCTCTTCCAGGCTCCTCCCCCTGCAGAGAGATGACATATCGGCTGGGCGTGAAAACCCAGCCGATATACGATCGTCTGAATCCAGCCTAAGGCAGCGGGCGTGTTGGGTGTTATGGTGCCACACACTGAGAGAGATGTCAGGACGACGTCTGTTAATGGGGGGCAGAAACACAAGTAGAAGAAATGTCCTATCTAAAACTAAACCTCTCAAACTGACCTATTTGTAAACCTACTCGAAAGGCTCCCTCACACGGCCGTATGTGTAAAGTGCTGGATGTATTCAGCGTTTTACTGCTTTATGAGCCGGCGGTGAGCTGGCTGTCGTTGCGTAGGGAGGTAATTGTACACTGCACGGTGCTTCTCACACATGGTCATGCGCAGTGTGACTAGTTTTTTTAACCCCTTAACGACGGCCCCATCGGGAAACTACGTCCTGCCTAAGTGGGCTTTAATCCTAGAGGACGTAGTTTTTTGCATCCTCTTTGGATTGATGCCCACTTGCCTGAGGACGTGACAGCTTCATGCTGTCGGTGCCCGCAGGTAGCCGACAGCATGGAGCTGTCATCCCAGGATGCGGGCAGTCCCCCCCCGGCATTGCGATCGGCGCTATCCAATGGATAGCGCTGATCGCAAAAAAGTAAACAAAAAGTGAAAAAAAGATGAAGTTTCAGCTCCCCTCATGGATCGCAACCATGGGGGGCGCTGAAACTGCTCACCGAAGTCCCCGGCGGTCCCCTGCTGTCCCCGGCGATGTCGGCGGCCCTCCGGTGTATTCTGCGCATGCGCGCCAGGAGAAATCTGGCGGCGCATGCGCAGAAGCGGCAGTCGCCCGGGAAATTTAAAATTTCCCGGCTACCTGCAGAGTAAACGGCGATCGCGAAAAAGTTACAAAAAGTTGTAAAAAACAAAGTTTCACCTCCCCTCATGGATCGGATCCATGAGGGGAGGTGAAAATACTTACCCCCGTCCTCCGAGATGTTCCGTGGCGATCTGCCATTGCCGCGGGACTCTGCGCATGCGCAGAAGCCCGGATCGCCCAGGAGATTTGGAATCTCCTGGCGCCCGGCTATCAACAGATAGTCGGGCGCCGGTAGATGTCAGCGGGGACTGCGGTAAGCGGTCCCCGCTTCCGTGATCGCTGCTATCCCATGGATAGCGGCGATCATGGAAAAGTTGTAAAAAGTTAAAAAGTGTATAAGTTTCATCTCCCCTCACGGATCGGATCCGTGAGGGGAGATGAAAATAGTCCCCAAAAGTCCCCAAAGCCCCCAAAATTGCCGAAAATAACGGCAAAACTGCCAAAATGGCGGCGCATGCGCAGTAGAGCCTAAGGCAAAAGTTGCCTTGGGCATAGTGACTTGCAGGGACCAAAGTGATTGGTTCCTGCTGACATGGATGGCTGTGATATACCTATCACAGCCATCCATGTCATTTGTTTAGTAAATATCGCACACGATTAGTCCAGCCTATCTCTCCCCTGTCACTCAGAGTGATTTGTGACAGGAGAGAGATAGCAGAGAAAAATCGTGTGCGATATTCAGTGAAAAAACACAGAAAAAACCCCCGCCGCTGTCCTATATTTACCGCCCCTCGTACCCTTATTACCCCTCTACACCTGCGTCTGTTTTTTAAAAAAAAATTTGGGGGGGGTAAAATATATTTTTTTTATTTTGTCTACCTCCTCACCCTGTCTTCGCCGCCCCTCATACCCTAATTACCCCACTATACCCACGTCCGTCTTTTTTTGTGGGTTACATTATTTTTTTTATTTTTTTTTACGTCCATTTTTAAAAAATTTATAAAATGGATCGTAGACGCTATACCGCAGAGCAAGCGTATGCGATGCTCTTTGCGTCAAGCTCCGGTAGCGAGGCTACCAGCGAGTCGGAGTTTTTTTTAAGCGACGACTCAGCCTCTAGCGCTGTAGAGGGTGAGGTAGTTGTTGGGGCAGCAGGGCCAAGCATTGTGGCGCCTGCGACTGCGTGGAGTAACGCAGATGAATTTTTGCCCCGCATCCCCGCATTTACCGCCACGCCTGGCATAAATGCGGACGTCGCTAATTTCACTCCATTTAATTTTTTAAATGTATTCATAAGTGATGCCGTCCTGGATCTCATTGTCCGGCAGACAAACACTTATGCCGGACAGTACATAACCGCGCACCCTGCGTCATTATACTCCAGGACGTGGTCCCCATTGACATCCCAGGAGTTAAAAAATTCCTGGGAATTGTCCTTCTTATGGGACTCGTAAAAAAAACATCTTTACGGTCCTATTGGTCTGCTAGCGCCATTCACGCAACACCTGTGTTTGCGTCAGTAATGCCCCGCCAGCAGTTCGAAAACACCATGCGATTTTTCCACCTCGCCGATAATACACAAATTCCCCCCAGAATCGACCCCGAGTATGACCGCTTGTCTAAGTTGAGGCCCCTTATAATTCTATTAAAAGATTATTTTAAAAACGTTTACACCCCAGAAAAAAAATTTGGCGGTAGACGAGTCGCTAATGAGCTTCAAGGGCCGTCTATCTTTTCGCCAGTTCATACCATCAAAACGCGCTAGATATGGTGTGAAACTATATAAAATATGTGAAAGCGCGAGCGGATATACGTCCGATTTTTTTTTTTATTTTTTTTATTTATTTATTTGAGGGCAGAGACCGCCACCTAAATCCCCCCAATTGTCCTGAAGATATCGGCGTGAGTGGGAAAATTGTGTGGGAGCTTGTGGGCCCTTTTTTAAATAAAGGGTACCACATTTACACGGACAATTATTACACCAGCATCCCCCTGTTCAAGGCATTACATGACGCAGACACAGGTGCCTGCGGAACGGTGCGCAGAAATAGAGTAGGGTTCCCATAACCCCTAGTTTCTAGACACGTAGATAGAGGAGCGTCTTACGCGCTGGCAAAGGACCCCTTACTTGCGATAAAGTGGTGCGACAAAAAGGACGTTTATATGTTGTCCACCATTCACACAGACGCCTGCGTTGCAGTAAGGGAGAGGGGGGCTGCAACGCAGAAAATAAAACCGGTCTGTGTGACTGATTATAATAACTTTATGGGGGGGGGTCGATTTATCCGACCAGGCTCTACAACCGTACTTGGTTAAAAGAAAGACGCATGCGTGGTATAAGAAGGTAGCGATCTACCTAATACAGATGGCTACCTATAACGCGCACGTCATCTATAAGTTATCTGGGGGCACGCTGAGCTTCCTCCAGTTCCAGGAGGAGCTCATCGAGCATCTATTATTTGAGACCACTGCACCTCGAAATGCATTGGAATCTGAGGAGGTGCGAAGGCTCACAGAGCGCCACTTTATGCACCCCATCCCGGAGACTCCAGGCAAAAAATACTCTCAAAAAAGGTGTCGCGTCTGCACAAAGCAAGGGAGGAGGAGGGATACACGTTTTTATTGCCCCACGTGCCCATCCCACCCTGGCCTTTGTAATTACCCCTGTTTCGAAATTTATCACACCGTTTTACATTATTAATTTTACTTTTTTAATTTCTTTATCACTTATGCCGCCCTATAACTTATTGTCCTGAAAAGCAAAAAGGAGGGGGGGGGGGTGGGGGGGAGTGTTCTTTTTAGGGAGTCATTTTTATTTAGTTGCGCCCTGAAATCCAATAGGTGGTCCCTCCATTATAGGCCTAGCAATGTGTCCTGTATGCAAATTGGACCTATAATGGGGGTATTGCTGAACACAGAACAATTACCGCTATAAACCTTGGGGTACATCTTCCCAGTTTTCTCTGCTTAAAACAAAGAAAACTGTCATGAAAATGACAAATTTATGAAAAAAAATGACAATCAGCTAAAAAAATCAAAATTGGGATTTTGTTCCTTCCGCTTTATTCCAATTCATTCAAAAATTGTGGAGTCAAAATACACAGTACACCCCTAGATGAATTCGTTAAGGGGTCTAGTTTTCAAAATGGGGTCATTTGTGGGGGTCCTCAATGGTTTTGGCAGTTTAATGATTCTACAAGTGAGCAATGAGGCCTGGAATTTATTCAGTTGTGCCCTAAAATCCAATGGGTGTTCTCTCCATTACAGGCTTCACCATGTCCCCAGTTAGCAGATTGGGGCTAGAATAAGTATGTTTCTGAACGCGGGACAAACAGGGGTATCCATTTTGGGGTGCAAGTCTTCATTCATAAGTTCGCTGCACAAAAAACCTTTCTATTAAAAAGACACAATCAGCTAAAAAAATCAAAATTGGGATTTTGTTCCTTCTGCTTTACTCAAATTCATTTAAAAATTGTGGAGTCAAAATACGCAGTACACCCCTAGATGAATTCGTTAAGGGGTCTAATTTCAAAATGGGGTCATTTGTGGGGGTCCTAAATGGTTTTGGTCGCTTAAGAGCTCTACAAGTGTGATATGGGGCCTAAAGAGCCTTCAAGCTAAATTTCTGTTCTGAAAGCCACCGACTATTCCTTTCATTTAGGGCCCCGTTGTGCATCGAGACATAAAATTAGGGCCACAATGGGTATGTTTCTGAACATGGGACAAACGGGGGTATCTATTTTGGGGGCAAGTCTTCTTTTATATGTGTGCTGAAGAAAAAAATCTGCTTTTAAAATGACAGAATTGCCAAAAAAATGAAAATCCCAATTTTTTCTTTCTGCTTTGCTTGAATTCATTCAAAAACTGTGGGGTCAAAATAGTCAGTACACCCCTAGATAAATTCGTTAGGGGGTCTAGTTTTCAAAATGGGGTCATTTGTGGGGGTCCTCAATGGTTTTGGCCACTCAAGAGATCTACAAGTGTGATATGGGGCCGAAAAGCCTTCAAGGAAATTTTCTGCTCTGAAAGCCACCGACTACTCCTTTCATTTTGGGCCCCGTTGTGCATCGAGACATAAGATTAGGGCCACAATGGGTATGTTTCTGAAAACAGGACAAATAGGGGTATCCATTTTGAGGGCGTCACTCCTTATTCTCATGTGCACTATAGAAAAAAAAAATGTCTTTAAAATGACATATTTGCAAAACTGTGACTTTTTTTATTTTTTCTCTTCTAAATTGCATTAACTCCTGAATAAAAACTATGGGGTCAAAATACTCATGACACCCCTCAGTAGATACATTAAGGGGTGTAGTTTTTAAAATGGGGTCATTTGTGGGGGTAGCTATCATTCTGACACCTATGAGCCTTTGCAATCTTGCGGTGGTGCAGGAAAACAAAGTGTTTCTCAAAATGCTGAAAAGTAATGTTAAATTTGTATGTCTCCTAAATGGTTAAAAAAAACACAAGTTTTTCAAATGTGCATTCAGAATAAAGTAAACAGATGGAAATATATACCTTAGCAAAAATTTGTACAGTATGTTTGCACATATTTGCGTAATTACAGTTGAAAATGTGAAAAAATGACAATTTTTTCAAAATTTTCCCAATATTGGCACTTTTAATAAATATTCATAAATACTATCCGTCTATTTTTTCCACCTACCGTATATACCGGCGTATAAGGCGACGGGGCGTATAAGACGACCCCCCAACTGTCACCTTATACGCCGGTATTCAGTGGAGAAAAAAAAAAAAATTTTATTACTCACCTCCCACGGCGTTCTGTCGCGCTCCGGCAGGATGTCGCTCGCTCCGGCAGGCTGTCGCTCGCTCCTCGTCCCCGGCGCAGCATAGCTTTCTGAATGTGGGGCTTGAAATCCCCGCTTCCAGAAAGCTAATACACACGCCGGCAGCCATGACATCATTGAATGGCTGTGATTGGCTAAAGCACACGTGGCTTCAGCCAATCACACTATTCAATGACATCATTGAATGGGTGTGATTGCTAACACGTGCGCCTTCAGCCAATCACAGCCATTCAATGATGTCATTGAATAGTGTGATTGGCTGAAGCCACGTGTGCTTTAGCCAATCACAGCCATTCAATGCTGTCATGGCTGCCGGCGTGTGTATTAGCTTTCTGGAAGCGGGGATTTCAAGCCCCGCATTCAGAAAGCTATGCTGCGGCGGGGACGAGGAGCGAGCGACAGCCTGCCGGAGCGAGCGACATCCTGCCGGAGCGCGACAGAACGCCGTGGGAGGTGAGTAATAAAATTTTTTTTTTTTACACTTTTTTTTTTTTTGTATTACCGGCGCATAAGACGACCCCCGACTGCAGAGCAGATTTTTCGGGGTTCAAAAGTCGTCTTATACGCCGGTATATACGGTATATGAAGTACAACATGTGGCAAAAAAACCATGTCAGAATCCCTTGGATATGTAAAGCCTTTACGGAGTTATGCTATGTTGAACGACGCATGTCAGATTTCCAAAATTTGGCTCCGTCACTAAGGCGCAAACAGGCTTCGTCACTAAGGGGTTAATTGCCTCTTCTGTCTGTTTAGCGGCATTGCGTATCTACGCTGCACATACACAATGTGTATTAAATACTCTGTATGGACAGTGTTTAATACGCAACTTATAGAGAACAGGGTTGTGTGTGTGTGTAAAATAGAACATGCTGTTATGTTTTTTTTTGGGGGGGGGGGTTCTGCACTGTGGCAAGGCTATGCACAGAATGGTCTGCAGGGGCCTGTAACCAGGCCTTCTATGTACTGAAGTTGTGTTAATCAGCAGGGACAGCTGTGCAGGTGTCTGAAGGAATAAAGTATCTCCAGACACATTCAGTTCCCGGCTGCAAGCTGGAGCTAAAGTCAGAGCTACTGCTGAGAGACCGGAGCTCAATGCCAGAGCAGTGCTGCTGCCAGAAGCCAGAGCTAGGCCAGGCTCTAAGGGAGCGAGGCTGAAAGCCTGACGTGTATGGTAGACCAGGCTGGGTCTGGCCACGAGTCTGATGGGGAAGGACGCCTCCAGACTAACACCCTGTTGGGTACGGGGAGTGGTGCCAGGCCACTGTGTTAGTACTGAGGGAACTACTGTGTAGGCAGCGCCTTGACGGGCAAGCATTTATAGTTCATTGGTTTGTCACCAATGCTCTACCTTGCAGCCAAAACTGTATCCCATTGGCTGTTAGTCCCCTCAGTGGTCCATCAATCACCCAGATACAGCCCAGGTATTGGCTAGCTGTTAGCAAACCCGTGATTGGTAGAGAAGTCCTCCGCATGGGTTATGTAACAGTATGAAGACAGAAATACAAAAAAGGATTGTATTAAGAGAAGAAAGTTGTTAAAGGCAAGGATATATGGATATATATATATATATATATATATATATATATATATATATATATATATATATATAATTAATTATGATGGTTATAGACTGAAGGATAGAGAAAGATGAAAGAAAGAAATGGCCTAAAGAAACAGTAACTAAAGAAAGGTGAGGCTTCATACTTAAGGAAATAGACAGAGAGCGAAGTAGGAAGGCAAAGCATAGTGGACAAGAGATTCCCATGCTTTTTCAGTATTCTAGAGCCTAACTGTACAGATGAGTTCCCTGTACTTAAAGGGGTTTCTAGGGAGAATACTACTACTAATCTATCTTCAGGATAGGTCCTCAATAGTTGATTGGCTGGAGTCTGTTAGGGACCCTGACCGATGTGCTGAACGGGTGCATGCTGTCAGCGCTGCAAATAGGTCACAGCAGAAGCCTCTGCGCCAACCTCTGTGTAGTGGCCGGCACTTGTAACTGCAGGCACGGTTCTCATTGAAATCAACGCGAGCCGTGCACATCACTCACTGTGCGATATGTTTTACTGTCCCATAGTAAACGGGACATGTATTTGTATGCGACTCCATTCTGACTTTTGTGCCTCTGGCAACACACCAAACTGGTGCAGGTTTTTCGGCCTTATGAAACCGTCCCCGGGCTGCGTTCACACAGTACTTGGTTGTAGTTTCAACTGCAATTTAAAAAAAAAACGCGCAAAAAAGTCTTCAGGGACGAGCCAGCAGGTACTCGAAAAAGGCAATGCTCTCTCGAGTAAATCACCTTAACGAGTATGCTCGCTCATCTAATTGCAAGGGTTTCCCATTGTCAGCGGGAGCATCGCATGCCCATCGCACAGTGTATGAGCGCCATGCCATGTATTTGAAGGGCCCTTAGAAAACAATGGGTGAGGCGTCCTGCGGGAACACCACAGAGAACATGCTGCGATTTCATATCCGTGTGAGTCTTGTGCACATGGTGAAGAGACCCTCCAGGTGCTGCGGTCCGAAGCAGTCCGTTGTGTTGTATGTGATCTTGTGGCCGGCAGCTGTCACTCCAGAGCTGGAATCAATCAGTGACTGTTGCAGCCAAAAAGGTCACGTAACGGCCCTGGCTTTATTAGGACTAAAGCTGGCACACATATTGAAGCATAAATCTAAAGAAAATGTATCAACACATAGAATATCTTAGGCCATTCTTTATACTGCAGCTGTCTGTCTTTTATTTTGGATTACTTTTGTATGTAAACTGTAGTTTGTTTTTTTGTTTGTTTTTTTGCTCTTTCATATTTTAATGTACTAAATGTTTTATTTCTATTTGCATATATAAAATAACCCCTAGGTGGCGCTATAACTATGTCCTTGGCTTACTTTGCACGTTCTTGTGTAACCAAGGCTTTTATATACATGAATACTTTTCTTACCTGAGACTGTAGCTGTTAGTTATTGGGGTTGGGGCCCTTTTGTTTGGATGGGGCGATTTATTGTTCACATGAGCAAATGATATCTGAGATCACTCGTGCGACCGGGTGATAGAGGCTGGTAAACCGTTCGCGCTAAATTGTTTAGTCCCTCACATTCGCTGTATGAGAGAACTGAACGATCTGTTTAAACCGAATGATTAGCGAATGAGCCAACGATTGTTTTCATGCTTGCATAAAGCTAACACTCTGCGAATGAATTACCGTTTATCGTTCGCTCGCTGGCCGCGTTTACACTGAGCGATTATCAGTCAAAAAATAAATAAAATTGCTGGATCCTTTGAATGTGAAGGATAGTCGTTCCGTCCAACTGCACCTTCAGTCTGGCTACACACGGGTGTAAGCGCCCAATGGGGGCTACAGATTTACGTATGATGTGTGTTTTACTGTACTCTGTGAGCGCAAATGATGTGCACGAAAAGTGCGCAATTCTGCTCCCATTTACTTGGTGTAATAAGTAAAAAAAAATGTGCTCTTTCCCTTACGCTACGCCAATATACTCGCAGGAATGAGCCCTTGGCGCACTAATTCACTAGGGCTAGTCGTGACAATGGCTGGGCAGCAACTCTGAGCACAAATGCCGCTCAGCAATTTGCGCTATTTGAAAGCTGTAAGCGAACGCCAGGGCTTGTGTACTGGCCCCCTTCTAACATTACACCCAGCACTTAGACAACCTGGGGAGGTTTAATTAACAAGATAAGAAAAACAAATTATGCAGAGTTGGAGTGCATGTTATAATCTGGAATATACAGTATTTATAGAAGGATCAGTCAGGTAGGTGGAACGCAATGTTTACAAGAATATACACCTTTTTTTTAATTAGTTTTTTTTGTTGAGACTTTCAACACAATTTTCCCTTGCACAGTAAAAGCACGACTCTGGTGGGACTCGAACCCACAACCTTTGAATGTCTTGTTTTCACTAGAAGTCCAATGCGCTATCCATTGCGCCACAGAGCCATCTGTTGCCTGTGAGTGATGAGCTCCGCTGTCTGCTCAGCCACATACCAGTGAGCTTACGTAGTTGGGGGGGGGAGATACAACCGTGGTGTCTACTGTACTTGGTGATGGGTGGGACCTACAAGCCAGAATACTGAGACGGACCGTCCTTACTAGTGGTCTGTGGGCTGAGCCAGTAGAACTTTTTGGGGTCGAACTCTGCTAAAAGTTTTGTTTGGCATGAACCCAAAACCAGCTTTTAGTAAGGTGCTACCCAAAGCAAGAGTTCTCCTGGTTCAGTTCCCTCAACACTAATCTATAACCCCAGGGCTAATGTCACACGGGCGAGTGCGATGTCGGACCGTGAAACTTGGCGCGATATCGCGCTCTCCAGTATGCGATGTCCCCGCAGATGGGAGGCATTTTGGTGTTAAGCCCTTGCAACACTTCAGGGAAGGAGCGATCCTCGGAGAGTTTCCCATTGTTTTCAATGGGTAAACCTTGCGTTGCATCACACTCCCGCGCACCTCGCATTAAATGTGGGTGTGGCGTTCCGAGAGAACAGCAAAGATGGGACATGCCGCGACTTTTTACCTTTACTGCAATGCTGGAAAAAAAATTGCTCGTGCGTGAATGGGGTTCATATTCTTGCGTCGCGCAATGCACAAATCTCACGCAATTTTCTCAGCCGCATGAAAACTGCCCAAGGTTGCGTTCACACGAGCTATATTCTCACGCGGGTTTTGTGCGATGCAGACAACTCACACGAATGTAAACTGCATTTTTTAAAAGTAATTCGCACGCAGCACTTTCCGTTGTTGGACGTTCTCTCGGAACGCATCGCTCATGGTTTGACCTTCAGAGACCTCGCGTGGCGCTCGCATACTGTACGATGTGCATACAAGTGCGATGTGATGTTTCCCAGTAACGTCGGAACATATGAAACTAATTGGCCGTTTCAATTTGCGGACCGTGGCTGCAAGTTGTTTTGCGCAAGTAGCTGTGCGCGGTTTGTGCGCGCCGACAGTACAGTAAAAAATGCAATTGGCCGTTACGTATTTGTGTGCAGAGTGAGCAAAAATGTAGTGCGAATGGAGATCCGCTCGTGTGAATCTGGCCTAGCAGTGGGGCAGGTATATATAATCTGTGTCCTGCGTTGCTACTGCTTTAGTAGCGGCACGGTCGCTGACTAATGTCCTTTTAACCCTTAAATGCTGCGATGTGCTGTGAGTTATGGGATTTATAAACGGGACAAGAGAATACGCAATTTTTAAAAACCTTGAATAAAGTTCGGTAAAAAGATTAATCTCTCCTGTGTAGGACATCTAGGAATGCCCCCACTATGTGCAGTATCGCCACCCCCTGGGGATTAGGTGTTACTACTAGCTGATGTAGTGTATTTTGTGCTCCTGTGCAGAAGGTGCTGGATGAGTGCCAGGACCGGAGGAGCTGCCAGCTGCTGGTCAATAGTCGCCTGTTCGGGTCGGATCCGTGTCCGGGGACCAGCAAGTATTTGGTTGTGTGCTACAAATGCCGGCCAAGTAAGTAAAGGAATCTCGTAGTCTGCTAGACATTACACTTCTCATTATATCGGTTTCCTCCATTGTCTTCGGACCCTGCATGACCCCCGAGTCGCCTAATGAAGTCCGCTGATGGGAATCGGTGCGTGAACACGGCTTTAGTAATGGAGCGCTGTGTAATCCTTGAGGGGCACAGCACAGCTTCTCTCCTTGGGGGGCTGTGAATCCTGGCTGCCCCCTTAGATCTGTTAGTTGTCGTGATTGTGATTGCCGCCACACAGCTTTTCCAGACTCCTGAACAGCAGGTCAGCCTGGTTATTAAGCAATAAAGGAACCAGGGATATATTATCACATAGTAGGAAGAAGCTCCATTCAGGTCCCTAGGAAAGCTGGCTGATGACCCTTGTAGGACATAGAATGGTCTGCATTGGCTGTCGCCCAGCTTTCCCAGAAACCTGCAACTATAAACACTCTGAGGAATGACGTGAAGCTCCTGAACCCCAAATGTGCCATTTATATACCAGCTGTTGTCCTATTTCTTAGGCTAATTTCACAGTCTAGCACAGTGTTGGCGAACCTTTTTGAGACAGAGTGCCCAAACTGCAACCTAAAACCCACTTCTTTATTGCAAAGTGCCAACACATCAGGGGGCGGGGCTTATCACAACGTATGATTTTACCCCCGTCGTTCTAAAAAGTACCAGGCCGCTTCAAAATAGACAGCCTGCAGATTTTGACTGTTTTTTGAATGCAGAAATACTGCAGAATGTCCTCAGCGGAAATTTCTGTGGAAAATTCTGCGGCATTTTCGCATCCAAAAAGCAGTCAAAATCTGCAAGCTGTCTAGTTTGAAACAGCCCTACCCATTTTCGCCACCTGTAAACATACCCCAGCGGTAATGGTGACACCCCCCCCCAGCAGCCCCAGTGGTAATGGTGACCCCCCACCCCCACCCCACAGCGGCCCCAGCGGTAATAGTGGACCCCCCATCCCACAGCGGCCCCAGCGGTAATAGTGGACCCCCCATCCCACAGCGGTCCCAGCGGTAATAGTGGACCCCCCACCCCACAACGGCCCCAGCAGTAATAGTGACACCCACCCCACAGCGGCCCCAGCGGTAATAGTGGCCCCCTCCCCAAAGCGGCCCCAGCAGTAATAGTGGCCCCCTCCCCAAAGCGGCCCCAGCAGTAATGGTGACCCCGCCACACCACAGCGGCCCCCAGTGCAGTAGGGATACCCCACAGTGCCCCTCCCAAGACCCAAATACTTACCTCCACCTCCTCTTCCTCCTCCTCCTGGAAGCTCAGCTCCTCTTCTGGTCAGCGATGGTCCCGGCATGCATATTAACTTTTTCTTACCCATTTCTGCCTCAATGGGTAATTCCCAGCAACCTGATTGGTTGTTTGGTTGGTGAATCAGCCAACCCAATCAGGTTGCTGGGAATTGCTGATTGCGGCAGAAGTGGGGAAGAAAGAGTTAATATGCTCCCGGCACACACTGTGACTTCATGTCGGGGGAGGGGGATTCCAGCTGCACACTGAAGTCAGTGTGTGCCGGGATCAGCGCGGCTAGCAGTGCCGTTTGTGAATGCTGGCAGGGGAGCCGCGGCCCTTGCTGGTATTCACAAGTTGTGAGCGGCCGATGGCAGCTTGTGCCAGCAGGGAGGGCTGTGTGTGCGGCCTCTGGCACGCGTGCCATAGGTTCGCTACCACTGGTCTAGCACAATAACGGACCGTGACACTCGGCCTGATATTGCGCTCTCCAGTGTGCGGTTGCCCTTCGGAGGCACTTTTGTGTTTAAATAAAGACCATCTTGCCCAGACTCCTGACAATGCTGAGGGGCAAAGCATTAAATATATATACCTAGACAGAGTTGCTACCCAGGTCCTGGGAAAGTATGATGAGAAAACCGATTGTGGCCACATTGGTTGTCGCCCAACTTCCTCAGACCCCTCAAAAGCAAACCTGCCTAGTTACAGAATACGATGGGCCTTTAGAATGTATAGTAAAGCAGTTTTGGTGTTCCTGGGAAAGTTAGGTCATAAACCATTGGGGTATCACTTGGAGCCATATTGGTGGTCACCCAGCTTTTTAAGCCCCCTGAACAGCATATCTGCCTGGTTATATAATAGTGTGGAACTAGGAAACTAGGTTCCTGATAAAGGTAGGTGGTCTAACCAGTGGGGCGTCACTTGTAGCCATATAACAGGGGTATTCCAGGATGCTTAATACTGATGAGCTATCCTCAGGATAGCTGATTGGCTGGGGGTCCGCCGCTCTGGATCCCTGCTGATCACTTGGAATCAATGGGAGTTATGCCTCTTATTACACATCTGGCTCTGACCGCAATGAGTGGCTGGAAGTGTAATAAAAGACATCGCTCCTGTGGGTTTCAATAGGAGTGAAGCTGCCTCTTACACTTCTGGTCCTGAGCACTGATGACGTCTGGCCCTGCTGACCCCGGCTCAGACGATCAGCTGGGGCTCAAGAGGCGAATCCCTGCCTATCAACTAGTGATTACCTATCCTGATAGTTTAAGCATGGAGACCCATCAGTCTGCATAAAAGCTGTATACATGAAACGGAAGGAGAGTTGTTAATAAAGACTATTAGTAAGTTGCTTCATGGTTTGCTTTAGTAGAGTTGCAATAATCTCCACCCCCTTGTCTGTCTTACCAATTGCTTCTAAATCCATTTCATTAGACTTTTGCTACTAATTGTTACCATTCTGGGATATAATATTTATAATTTGTGCCTCTCCACAGATGAGTACAAGAGTAAGGTCGCCTGTGAAGATGACCGCCTGAGGATCACCTGCAAGAGTAACACCGCCATTGCAATCTACTCAGCTGCATTTGGAAAACTTCAGGGTGGGGGCCTCGAGTGTCCATTCCAGAACCGGAACATGCCTCCAGTGGGTAAGACTGCAGAATTCGGACCAGGAAAGGGTTAAAGTGCGATAAGTATGCCAGGTGACTGTATGAAGCGGACTCAGGAGTCAAGCTCACTACATGCATACATGGCAGATGTCGCGATCTCTGACAGCTGCAATTGGAGATGACAACGATTTTGGCTCTTAACTCCTTAAGGACCAGGCTGCTTTTTAGGGATTTTACCCATGTGGTGGTTTAACTGCCACATTTTTTTACTGTAGCTACCAAAATAATTTATCCTTTTTTTTTTCCCCTGTGACACATAGGGCTATTTTTTTTTTTTAAATCTTTCACTGACTTTTTTTTCTTTTAGTTTTGTTAGGGGTAAAAAGCTAAAAAATATATTTCTTTTTAACATTTCTAGTTTATTTTTAAATTAGTATATTTAAGGCTGCATTCCCACGAACGTATATCGGCTCGGTTTTCACGCCGAGCTGATATATGGTGTCCTCATCTGCAGTGGGAAGGATGGAAGAGCCAGGAGCAGGAACTGAGCTCCCGCCCCCTCTCTGCTTCCTCTCCGCCCCTCTGCACTATTTGCAATGAAAGGAGGTGGGGCTAAGTTCTGTGAATGAACCCCGCCCCTGTCCCACCTCCTTTCATTGCAAATAGTGCAGAGGGGCGGAGAGGAGGCAGAGAGGGGGCGGGAGCTCAGTTCCTGCTCGTGGCTCTTCCATCCCACCCCCTGCAGATGAGGACACCATATATCAGCTCGGCGTGAAAACTGAGCCGATATACGGTCGTCTGAATCCACCCTAAGCTAAAATAAAGTAGGGGATCTGGTTCCTAATTTTGTTTTGGATGTTTTGCTATTATATGTATGGTTTTGGATTACAGGGCACTTATAGCAACTCTTTTGGTTAGCGTCGGCTTTGGGTTATTATGTATAAATTGTTTTAATATCTAATTTTTATTTACTTGTGCATGTAATCTTTACGTCATAAGTCCTCTGGGGGACATTCGCATGATTTTTTTCTTTTTCTTTTATTTGACACTTTTCCTGCTGTAGCTGGGGTATCCATAAGAGCTCCACTACTTTCCCTGTAGTGACAATAGTCACTGGCAGAGCTGATCCAGGTCTGCTAGGACCAGGCAGCTCTGCTGTAGCAGGGAATCCCGGGGGTCACGTGACCCCCGGCTCGCGTAGTGGAAGAAACTCTTCTCCTTTCTTCAGTACACATCGCTCAATGACCTATATGTACTAAATTAAAGTGGGAGGCAGAAGGGGTATAAACCCACTTCTCCCTCCTCCTGACAGCCAGTCTTACTTCTGATTAATTGCAGAGAAAGGAGGCTTTAATCACCGCAATAATTTTACATACGGCTGGGTTTTAAGCCCGGGACCAGGCGCCGTATATTTACAGCACTAGGTCCTTAATGAATTAATCCTTTAAATGCTCCGAATGGCATTTAGGGGATCTGAATGCCCCCCATCCTCTGAGATTGCAGGGATCTGTCTGGGTGTCGTGGCAGCTGTGGGCCTTCTGAAAGCTCACTGGGCTGCAATAAATGATTACCACAGGCACGTCTGGATAGATTTCTGGTCCGATTACTGTATGAACGGTCAAGCAACTGCAATTTCAAGTCTCCTATGGAGAGACAAAAGAAATCATATTTAAAAAGTTGCCTTTTTTGTTTTTGACTATTGAACACTTCGCTATCTTTTTCCAGACTGCAAATTAAAAAAAGAACTAAGAAAAAAATAAAGTGATATCTATGTCCGTAAAAATCCAGATTATACAAATATCACCTTGTTAATCCCACGGGCGCCATACGGAGAGACTAGAAGCCATTGATTTCAATGCGTTTGCTCACATGCTCTCTCAAGCCCCATAGACTGTAAGGTTGGGTCCTGAGTGAATTCCAGCTGTGAGCCCGGCCGTGGGCCTGCGTATGCCTGCATTATGTACTGCGTATGACCGTGTACTCCCGTAGGAGGTCATACGTGGAACAGCTTTTTATTTGTATTTTCCGCGACCTCACTTAGCGATGACGTGGGTTACCGCACCCCTTATACAATGTAATTGCGTATAGGCTGCGGGTATATCTGCGACTATAGAGCACAATGGACACTAGATCATGGTAAAATAAAAATGGCTGCCTTTTTATTTTACATGAGCGAATTACGCAATTCTAACCCGCTAATGTTAGTGGATTGTGCCATCCAATGCATTTGATTGAATAGCGTATTACCGCGCAGAATACATCTGCGGAATCCGTAATTGTGTGCGACCAGCCTCAGATGTCCTCTAACACATGTCACTAGTATACTTAAAGGGGTTGTCTCACGCCGGAATGTTTTTTTTTTGTTATTCAATAGGCCCCCTGTTCGGCGTGAGACAAACCCAAGGGATGGGTTAAAAAAAAATAAAAGTTTATTACTTACCCGAATCCCCGAGCTGCGGCGACTTCTTTCTTTCTTTACCAAGATGGCCGCCAGGATCTTCACCCACGATGCACCGCGGGTCTTCTCCCATGGTGCACCGTGGGCTCTGTGCCGTCCATTGCCAATTCCAGCCTCCTGATTGGCTGGAATCGGCACACGTGACGGGGCGGAGCTACGAGGACCAGCTCTCCGGAACGAGCGGCCCCATTCACCAGGGAGAAGACTGGACTGCACAAGCGTGTCTAAAAACGCCAGAAGACAGCGAATTTAGACGGATCCATGGCGACGGGGACGCTAGCAACGAAGCAGGTAAGTGAATAACTTCTGTATGGCTCATAATTAATGCACGATGTATATTACAAAGTGCATTAATATGGCCATACAGAAGTGCTTAACCCCATTTGATTTCACGAGACAACCCCTTTAATATGTCAGTTGCTACATTGTAACACGGATTCTTCTTGTTTCCATCAGAATGCCAGTCCTCCTCGGCCCTGTCCCTGATGATCAAGCGCTGCCAGGGCAGGCGGACTTGTAGCATCTACGCCAGCACTTACGAGTTTGGAGACCCATGTTATCCTGGAATCCGCAAACACCTCAATGTCATCTACACTTGTGGTAAGCGCCGCTTGTCTCCTTTATTAGCTGCCTATTTTTTGCAGAAAATGGACAAAATAAGTGACCTTGTCGTCATACTTCCGTAGCGCTGCTTTATGAATTCCTCTCACTAGGGGGCAGTGTTGTGTTATTGATGATATGATGGATAATACTAGTTCTTTTTGCTGGTCTGAAATTCTGTTTTTTGCTTTAAGAAATGAGAAAAATCAAACTTTTTGTGATTTTTATTTTTTTTTGTGGTTCAGTGGAATTCACAATTTGTCTCATCTATTGGAAGTTTTGTACTAGTGTTGTGATTACAATGATCCTCAGTGCAACTGCAATTTGTATGATAGCTAATGTAATAACAAGCAAAGTGCAAATCACTTATCCTAAAATGTTTTTTTGTGTCCTGTAATATCCCTGTAAGGTACTGGCCACTAGGGGTCTCCCTTACTTCTAGTTTGCTGTTCACTGCCTGTTGTCACATGAAATCTGTCCCTACTGTGCTTCTCCTGAAAATAAGCCCTAGCTACACTACATGAAAAAAAGAAATACTCGCCTAGCAGGCAGCATCCGGGTCCCTTCCGCTGGGTTGCGGTGCTCTGGCAGGCTTCCATGTAGTCCTCAATGCTGACTGAGCATCTCTTGTTGGTGATGGAGCTTAAATACCCCAACTCCAGTAAGCGCTTGCTCTAATTGGCTGTGGTAGCACTCGAACCAATCAGTCATTCATTAAATGACATAATTGAATGGCTCTGATTGGTTCAGGAGCACCACCTCAGCCAATCAAAGCTGGTGCTCGATAAACCAATCGGAACAATCGCTTGCTGGAGGCGGGGTACGCAAGCCCTGTCACCAACAAGAGATGCTCCACCGGCATTGAGGACTACACGGAAACCTGCCGCAGCACCAGGGACCCGGGCGCTGCCTGCTAGGTGAGTAAAATAAATACCCTGAAAATAAGACCCTGTCCATCTTTTGGGGCAAAAATTAATATAAGACGGTGTCTTATTTTTGGAGAAACACAGTAGTAAGGCCTCTTTGATGTGGGTCAGCTTCAATGATGTGTGCTTGCTACATGCCAATGATCTCTATACATTATCTTGGCATGTATATGCACGTAATACACGTATGCTGCGGTTTGTAGTACACAGGCAAACACTGCGCCTGTAATATGCAGCGACCGTATGTTCGTTGTAAGAGAGCCCTACCAGAGATGAGACGGAACAAGGACCTATAGGAGGGTGATGGCTCCTGCTGCCCATAGAAGTCTATGAAGAGGCGGGAGGTAGAGAGGCACTGACAGATGTGCTGCTGGTGCGAACTGAAAATGACAGCTGCTGCCTGCAGTGATGAATGCAGTGCAATTATATCGCCCCTCATGTATACAGCTGCTTACGTTATAACGCCACCTGTAAGTGCGGGGACGCTTTAAGGTGGAAATCGTGATTGTCAATCAGTTATTGCCCGATCTTGTTGTATTGGCATTATGCGACTATACTGCATGTCCTTCATATCCTGGGTCTCCGATTTCTAATGTATGACCTACAATTGTAATTGCTGAGTTTGTACAGAAATGTTGGTTTATTTCATAATCTCTCTTCGCAGTCTGTGCTCCGTCTGCTACAAGGCTCCGAAGACACTAGGCAGAACAGACAGAACACTTGGCCTACTATGACCACTACTGAAGGGAGCTTACTGTATAGTGGGCTGCTATTGAGTTTAATGCATAGCAATATGCAGTAAGCTCCTGAGCGCCCTCTAGTGGTAGAAAAAAAGAAGACCGGAAATCTTACGAGTATATAAAACGTAAAATGTGTTTGTTTCGTATACAAATCCACAGTTCTGGTCCAGTTTGAGTGAAACTTTGCCGCAGCGTTCTTCAGCACTCGGCGACGAATACTGGCGTGATTAAAAATCGAAAACTCTCTCAGACTTCCCCTGTGGGTTTTTTTTTTTTGTGGCCAATACTAACCAATCACAGCACAGCTTTCATTTCTAATACTGCTGAGGTAAAATGGAAGCTGCTCTGTGATTGGTTGCTATGGGCAACACATATTTTCTTTTGGATAGCTTTCATAAATATACAGCTGAGGTAAAATGGAAGCTGCTCTGTGATTAGTTATTTCTTATACTGCTGACATAAAGAAAAGTTGTGATTGGTTGCTATGTACTTATTATATGCTATTATACTGCTGAGGTAAAATGAAAGCTGCGCTGTGATTGTGCGGCGTCCGAGGAGTCAGCGGGGTAGAGAAAGGCCTTGTCACAGGGCTCTACCATCTCCTTCCCTGATGGTAACTCGAGACCTGGCCGAGTTATTGCTGGGGGAGATCACAGGGAAAAAGTAACCAGAGGTTAACTGTAGTTGTCTTTGTCACTTGTGACGCCAGCACTCTGTCCTCTGCGGTGAATCTGGATGCTTGAGTAAAGTCCACAAACCGGGAAACGCTCTGGACAAACCGGGAACGGTCGGTAATGTCAGTTTACTGTAACTTGTTAACTTCAAATCACATCAACAGTCTGGTACAACAAGATAAGGTGGTGTGATGGGGGATTCCCGGGGGATTCTGGACAATCCACAATCTTGTGTGGTCCTGCACCCAGCAACACGCTCTCAACTCTCTACTAGTCAACACTCATGATTCTCGTGCCCTTCTTCTGTGTAAGCCATGGTCCTTCTCTGTGTGCTTAGTGGTAGCACCGGTATCTCCTAGGTAGACTAGGCCCAGGCTGAGCATAGTGGAATCGCTCCGCTTCCTCCATTCTCTCTTCACACAGGCTGATCAGTGTCTGTGTGGCTCTCTCAGCAGAACTTCTCTTGCAGACTCCAAACCACACTTCTGACTGACAGACTACCCTTACACTGAACCTCGCAAACACGTATACATAGCACGGTCACATGACTTACAAAGCGATACAAACACGTTACATTTTCCAGACATTAACCCATTCGGTGCTGTAGAGGTGCAATACACATCTCAAATACAAACTACACCTAAGGCATTGACGAGACAGACCTATAACATTATGGATGGGCTCCACTGACTCTAGGCCACTACAATTAGTTGCTATTTCCTATACTGCTGAGGTAAAATGAAAACTGTGCTGTGATTGGTTGCTATGGGTGGCACCGATTTTTCTTTTGGATAGCTTTCATAACTGTGCGGTGCTGCGCTCATTTTTGGGGCCCCCTTTATATATTCCAGGACCGCTATACATAAAATCGCCGCGTAACGCCCGGGTATATCTTCTAGTGGTTAGTAAATAACAAATATTGCTACAGTGTGGGACTGGGGGGCCCAGGGAACTGGTGATCCCCCATTCACCCTATAGGTGAAGATTCCAGAGGTGGCATTTATGGCATATCCTGTAGAGGGTGAGATCATATGTAACATGGCTGAAAATGTGCCGATATGCAGTTTAACCCCGACACGTACTGCTATTTAAATTAAATTTTACTACAAATTGTAGCGAATGGTTTACATGTGACCCCACCCTTAGCTGCAGATGCTTAGGACCCCAAGAAACCTTCCTATCACCATGCTGGGAGTTCTAGTTTCCTATGGAGGGGAAGGGATGACAGGGACGTGACAATCAATGTATTTTAATTGCCTAGTAGGAGAGGGGACACATACTTTTTTTCAGCCCCTGCCTCAGTTTCTGCCTTGGGGTCCTCTCAGTAGCTGCTGCCCAGCTCTTGTCTTGGACTAGGGGCCTTCTGAGCTCTGTGGGCCGGTAATACGTGCCCAGACTGTGCAAGCCACAGGAGTAAGAAGCTGCAAGATTGGCGATGGGGCCCCTAAGGCGATGGGGCTGTAAAACAGCAAAGTGTATAACGTAGCTGTGGGGGACTGGGAGGCGGGGCTAGCTAGATGGAGAGGAAGGAAGCGACCAAGGGAAGGGGTTAGAGGGATAGGAGAGAGAGAGGGAGGAAGAGGAGGAGTCAGTGCTCAGAAGGAGAAAGAAGAGTGGAGTCGCACCAGGAGAGGTCTGCAAGCAAGTCTGAAGATGGAGCATCTAACGCAGCAAATTCGGGAAGCTGTGGCCAGCCAGGGTCCCCAGTGGCTCATGAAGATGGCCGAAGAGTTCCGGACGGTGGCAGCAGCGGCGGCGGCGTTACCGGAGTCGAGGACGGAAGAAGAGCCACCGGCGGAGT
Source organism: Eleutherodactylus coqui (assembly GCF_035609145.1). NCBI lineage: Eukaryota > Metazoa > Chordata > Amphibia > Anura > Eleutherodactylidae > Eleutherodactylus > Eleutherodactylus coqui. Next base: position 57,825,712 of record NC_089837.1, on the reverse strand, counting down.
GCGGCGGCACGGAACCACGTGGGAGGCCGCAAAGAAGAAGGCAACCACCGGCGAGATTAAGCCCCAGACCAGCGCCGAAGAAAGGGGGCAGAAGCAGCCCAAGAGCAGCGGGAGCAAGCCGGAGCGGCGCGGTCGCAGCGCCAGGCGGAGGCATACAGGCCTGGGAGCGCAGGAGTGGGGACGAGAGCGGAGCGGAAGTCGGAGTTCTACTCACCGGGAGAGGAGGAGCGGTGCCAAGGTCGGGTAAGTCCTGCGCGGGCAAGGGGAATCCCGTGGCGGTGCAGGAGATCATGGCGGAGGAGAGGGAGAGCGGGACACGTGTCTCCCTCAGCAGGCGGAGGGATCTACGAGCCGGAAGCAGTACCGGCGGGAGGCCTGCACTGCAGATGGAGGCCACAAGGGGCTACGGGAGCTAGTCCCTGTTCAGCCCGGAGGAGTTTAGCGGGGGGGAGGGAGAGCTAAGCGGAGGTAGCGGGAGGGAAAGGGGGGTGGGGGTCGGATGGCAAAGAGAGGCATTAGGAGGCTAAATAGAAGGGAGGGTAGGGATAGTGAAGATAGTGCAGGCAGCATAGGTTACATGAGAAGTGGGCTTGGGGCGTTGGCAACAGCCCCTCTGCCTGTAGAAGGGAGGGGGGGGAGGGGCGGGGGCGCTTTGTGCAGCAGCAGGCAACAGTGGCATTAGGGGCAACCGGCGGATGGCAGGGCGCCCGACACGAGCGGCGCACAAGCGGGCGCTCACCGGGCAGCTCGGCAAGGGAGCGAGCAAGTTGGCACGCCAGGGAGGAGCAAGCGGCAGGGCAAGGTAAGTATGGGGGGGGGGTGGGGGGGCGCAGAAGCGAAAAAGGGGCGCAGCGGTTTAGGGCAGGCAGAAGAGCGCGGGTAGCTACGAGCTCTTCAGTGTCTCCAGAAGATGAGGGTCGGAAAAGGAAGGCCCCTTTAATGGACGCACAGAGAAGGACAGGAGCGGCGGTTGCTTACGATAGGCGCAGCGGCCGGGAGCGGGACGCTCGGGCTTTACGCGATACTTCATCTCTCTCGCCGGCTTCTTCCGCAGATAATAGGTACGCTCCCCGCAGTAGCAGGCACAATATGGCATCTTCGGCCGGTAGGGCATCCAGTGCGCAGAGCCAGAGGAGCCGTGGTGTCACCCATGATTTGGGAACGGAACGACACGCAGGCCAGAGGCGGGATCGTGCATCAACGCCACCCGGCCCGAGCTTCCTCTTGGCGGAACCAGGGAGGAACAAGGCGGGTGAGTCACACTACAAGAATGTTTGGGATGTATCGGTAACATCTGGTGATAAGTACAACGAAGATTTTATGGGTGCGCTTAAAGCGCTGGTAAATCGTTCTGGAATTGAAAAAGGTTTTGCTCACGCACCCGAGAGCTCGCAAGGGGCGAGTCGTAGGGGCGAAGAGTTTTGCGATGAAGAGTTTATGGGAGCGCTTAAAGCGCTGGTAAATCGTTATGAGGTTGGTAAAGGTTTGGCTCACGCACCCGAGAGCTCACAAGGGGCGAGTCGTAGGGGCGAAGAGTTGGTTGGTGACGGCTTGAGGTTCGCAGATACACTTTTCTGCGGCGTAGCCCCGCTCGGGGTGGGCTTGACGGAAGAGTTAACGGAGAAAATTAAAAATGGTACATATGTGGACATATGGTCACTACTGTCGGTGGAACATATTGCGGTCGACAAAGAGCGGTTTTTGGAACGTGGGACCGACAGAAAAGCGAAAGTAGCCAAAACATTTGGTAATTGGCTACAGGCGTTTTTAATGTTGGCACACGTAGCCTATCAACACAGTCCACAGAAGGGTCCCGAATTAATGGTGTATATGAACACCATTCATAGTGCGTATAAACTGCACGGAGGGTCGGCGTGGTGGAGGTACGACGAGGATTTTCGTCGTCGTATTTCCGGAATGAAGAACATAAGCTGGGCCACGAAAGCAACGGATGTGTGGATCCAGCTTATTCTTTCACAAAAACCGATAAAGCCGTTTTTTCAGGGGACCGCTGCAGGCGCCAGTGGACAGCAGGCACCTGCGGCACCAAAACCCTCCGGATCATGCTGGGCCTTCAACGAAGGTCATTGCCGATTCTACGCATCGTGTAAGTTTCGGCACGAGTGCTCAGTGTGCGGAGGAGCACACTCCGCGGTACGGTGTTTTAGGCGACCGAGGACAGCAGTTACACCAGGGGTGCCCAGCGCAGGAGCGAACCCCAGTGAACGTCAGGTACCTGGAGCGGTGGCTCGTCCGGTACCACAGGACGCAGGAGTCAAGACTAATTAGATTAGGCTTTACGGAAGGTTTCCGGATACCGCACAACCCGTCGTTTTCCCTTAGGCTCTGCGACAATCTAAAATCGGCTCGAGAAAACAAAGAGTTAGTGATGGAGAAGTTACTGAAAGAGGTGGAATTGGGTCGGATGGCGGGCCCATTTCGGGAACCCCCATTCGGGAACTTGCGGGTTTCACCTTTGGGGCTGGTCCCGAAGAAGGAACCGGGCAAGTTCCGGCTTATCCATCATTTATCTTTTCCGGCGGGAGATTCGGTCAACGACGGGATTTCGAAAGAGCAAGCGGCAGTGTCGTATGCGTCTTTCGATCGGGCGGTGTATCTAGTCCGTCGGGCGGGAGCTGGCGCAATGTTAGCAAAGGCGGATATTGAATCAGCTTTCAGGTTGCTTCCGGTACACCCTGATTGTTTTCATCTGTTGGGGTGTAGATTGGAAGGTTGCTATTTCGTGGACATGTGTTTGCCGATGGGATGCTCTATTTCGTGCTATTATTTTGAGGTTTTCAGTTCATTTTTGGAATGGATACTTCGATTCGAGACGGGCATCCCTTCGGTCTTACACTATCTGGACGATTTTTTGTTCGTAGGGCCCCCCGAGTCAAGCGTATGCGGTTTTCTATTGGCATCTTTTCAGAGGCTGATGGAAAGAGCAGGCGTCCCCCTGTCCGCGGAGAAGACAGTAGGGCCAGTGACAACTTTGGAGTTCTTAGGTATCGAGATCGATACTAAGGATATGGTGTTTCGGCTACCAGAGGAAAAGATTGCGCGGCTGCGGCAGATGGTAGAGACCGTTAGTACATCACGGAAAGTTACACTGCATCAAATGCAGGTGCTGCTGGGCCTATTGAATTTCGCGTGTCGGGTCATACCCATGGGACGCGCCTTTTCAAGGCGTTTGTCTTTGGCGACGAAAGGGGCAAAGGAGCCTCATCATTTTGTCAGGGTGACAAAGGAAATGAAGGCGGACCTGCACATATGGAAGGTTTTTCTCGAAACTTTCAATGGGCAGGTAATATGCCAAAGGGAAGAAGTCGACAGTGAGGAGCTAGGACTGGTATCAGATGCAGCCGGAGCCTGCGGTTTTGGTGTGATTTTTGGTAACAGGTGGTGCAACGCCTTGTGGCCGGAAGCCTGGGACGAGAGAGGATGGACGAGAAACATAGCACTGTTGGAAATTTTTCCCATCATGGTCGCCATTGAACTATGGGGCCCGGTGTTGGCTAATAGAAGTATATGTTTTTGGTCGGATAACCAGACGGTGGTGAGAGAGGTAAATAAACAGTCCTCAGCGTGCAAATTGGTGTTGGCGGCTTTACGCCATTTGATTTTGGTTTGTTTACAGCATAACATAAAGTTCAAAGCGAGCCATGTACCAGGACATTTAAATAACAAAGCTGACGCTCTTTCTCGATTCCAGATGTCGAAATTCAGGGAGCTTCACCCGACGGCAGACGTCGAGGGGGTATGTTGCCCTGCTTTCTTATGGCAAATAATAGAAAGGAGCTCCTGAATCTGGTCCGTAAGTCGGTATCTGAAGCCACATGGCGGCGCTACAATGCGATCTGGAAGCAATGGTTTGAGGTCGCCGGGGGTGGTTTTCCGAATACGGAGCAGGCTAGAGCGGTTACTTTAGACACATTGGCGAACCTGCGCAGGCGGGGAGCGTCGGCGGATGCGGCGAGAAAACACGTTTCGGCAATAGCATTTTTGTTACGCCTGCACGGGAGTCGCGACGTGACAAAGGAGTTTGTTTTTACGCAAATACTAAAAGGTTGGAAGAAAGAGAAGTTTTCTCGGGATGGGAGACGCCCGATCACTTTCGAGCTGCTTTGCGCAATGATGAAGATAATGGGATCAGTATGTGCGAACGTAGAAGAAACGGCGCTTTTTAGAGCTACATTTTCCTTGGCCTTTTTTGCAGCGTTGCGGTTGGGCGAATTAGTATCGACGAGTAAAAATAATCTGGGAGGTCTTCAATTTTCGGATGTTTCGCTCGGGGACGACGATATAAAAATTTGCATACGAAAATCGAAAACGGACATATACGGAGCGGGTGAATGGTTGCGGATTCGTGCGCTGGGTACAGAGTGGTGCCCAGTGAAGTTAGTCGGAGACGTTATGGCACGCCACAGCGGTGGCGGCCCGCTATTGGTACACGCAACGGGATTTCCGGTAACAAGGTACCAGTTCACGGCGGTAATGCGGTCATGCCTTAAAAACCTGGGTTTTGCGCCAAACGATTTTGGGTCTCATTCGTTTAGAATTGGGGCGGCCACGTCGGCTTTTGCCTGCGGGTTGCGAAGTGAGGAGGTAAAAAGGGTGGGTAGGTGGAAGTCGGAGGCATACCGGTCCTACGTAAGGCCGGATTTGAGAGTACTGTAAAATGGTTATGAGTTTGATGTTGGGGACATTTTCTTCCCCTGTTTCTTTTTTCTTGATTTGTTTACAGGTTCAAACTGGACAGTGTGGGTATTGGGCCACTCCTACATATTTTGGGCCGAAAAGAGGGCCAGAGCAAGGCCGGTGGGTCCCCATTTGGGACAAAAAGACGTATGCGTGCAATGGCACGGCGTACGAGGTTTGAAATGGACTGGGCTGCTCCAAGAGGTGCTGCAAATCAGCAGGCGGTCACCAGATAGAGTGATCTTGGTAATCCACGCGGGTGGAAACGATCTGGGGAAAGTTAGTGGGAGAATTACTGACGTTGATGAAGGAGGATTTATACCGTTTTAAAAAGTTCTTTAACGATGTTATTATAGTCTGGTCAGATATTGTGGCCAGAAGGTTCTGGAGGGACGCTAGGGATATGGAGGCGATAGAAAGAGCGAGGAAGAACGTTAATTTTAAGATGTCTAAATTTGTTCAGTCAATTGGGGGGGTGTCAGTTAGACACTGGGAGTTAGAGAAGAGAGAGATAGGTATGTTTAGGGGTGACGGTGTTCACCTTAGTGATATTGGCACCGACACGTTTTTGTCAGGGCTGCAGGACGGGGTAGAGGAGGCGTTGTGGCTGGCATGTGGGGGGCGGAGTGCAGCATAGGGATATGCTGCATCCTTGGTGGCGGTAATGTTTTTCCATGCCAGCAATGGATGGAAGGGCTGTACAGGCCCATCATGGGGCTTTCTTACGCCTGGTTGTTTTCACGTTAAAAGTTAAAATTTAATAAAGCAGTTAAGCGGCATGGAAGATGGGTATAAAGTGGAGTAAAAGAGAAATTAAATAAAGCTGTGGCCTACCCACATAAAACGCCAGCAGGTTGTTGTGTCCTTTATTTCATAGATAAGGGGGAGCTAAGATGGGTAAGGGGAGTCCTCCCAGTCTGTAAAACAGCAAAGTGTATAACGTAGCTGTGGGGGACTGGGAGGCGGGGCTAGCTAGATGGAGAGGAAGGAAGCGACCAAGGGAAGGGGTTAGAGGGATAGGAGAGAGAGAGGGAGGAAGAGGAGGAGTCAGTGCTCAGAAGGAGAAAGAAGAGTGGAGTCGCCCGCCCACCCACCCGCCCTGTAAGGAAAGGGAGGTGTGATAGAGTTATTAGGAGGAAGTTAAGTTGATTAGGAAGTTGTCACAGCTTGGGGTTAGGCGGTAATGTTTTTTCCATGCCAGCAATGGATGGAAGGGCTGTACAGGCCCATCATGGGGCTTTCTTACGCCTGGTTGTTTTCACGTTAAAAGTTAAAATTTAATAAAGCAGTTAAGCGGCATGGAAGATGGGTATAAAGTGGAGTAAAAGAGAAATTAAATAAAGCTGTGGCCTACCCACGTAAAACGCCAGCAGGTTGTTGTGTCCTTTATTTCATAGATAAGGGGGAGCTAAGATGGGTAAGGGGAGTCCTCCCAGTCCCAGCAGTGAGGATACAGGCTGCTCTGTCTCAGTCAGTCTATGCATCTGTATAGATAAGCCTGTTTTTTATATGGAAGTATAAATGGCTGAGATGCTGTATACTGCCTATCCTTATATAGTGCAGCTGAGTGGGGGGCTATGGGCCCCCAGAGAATTCATCTGTCCCACTGTGGGCCAGTCTGAACCTGCACTACTCTGATCCCTGCTGCTCGGCCTATCTATCAAATTCAAATGAGCTTTGACGGGTCAGAATACGCTCCTTGTCAAAATACAATCCCTTCCCTAGAGGTTTTCAGAATGGAATTAAACTTTCTCTGTGTGATTGTAACGTTTATATATGTAAGTGATTACAAGATCAGAGCAAAAGCATCATTCATTGTAGAGAACAGACCCCTTGAAGGGAGGCTCTTGTTCCCTGTTGTACCACCTTCAGCTTGGATACAAGATGTGATTCGGGTGGGTATGGAGGCCCTAGTACCCTGTTGTACCACCTCTAGCTTGGATACAAGATGTGATACATAGGGCGTGGAGGCTCTAGTATCCTGTTGTACCGCCTCCTAGCTTGGATACAAGATGTGATATGGGTGGGCATTGATCCTCTAGTGCCCTGTTGTACTGCCTCCACTTTGGATACAAGGTGTGATAGAGGCAGGAATGGAAGCCTTAGTACCCTGTTGTCCCACCCCTAGCTTGGATACAAGATGTGCTATGGGGGGCATGGAGGCTCTAGTATCCTGTTGTACCGCCTCTTGCTTGGATACAAGATGTGATACAACAGGTTACATTTAGTGGAGGAATTAACTCCATCTACCCATGGTATTTCCAGCATACAACCTATGGGGGGGGGGGGGGGGTGCTGATACTCCCCATCCTTTCCCCCTGCCCTTCTACCCTGTCCCTCTTTCATTCCAGTTCCCCCTTCAGTCATCCTGTTGTTGCTATACAAACCATACACCAAACAGTTCTGTTATGCTTGAAATAAAAGCTTGTCCCCTTCGAAACTCGTCACCAGGAGTTTTCCTTTTTGTTGTATACGTTACATCTTTATTTCCAATTGTTTGTCTGGAATCAAAAAACTGGAAAATGACTTAGAGCATCTGATATTCTATCCCAACTGGAGACCAGGATTGAGGAGGGTGGGAGGGGTTTGCTGACTTCTATAGCCCCGCCCCCCCAGTGAAGTAAGTTCCTATTTATGTGTCTTTACCACTCTACACAGCATGTAGCAGTGCTGGATTTTTTTCTAACTTTGTGACCACTTATTTTGTTCACCCTGTGACTACTCTACAAGATGTGATACGGTGAACATGGTGGCATACAGGTTCCATATGGTCTCCTGCAGCATATGTCTCCACTTATGCTGTAATTGAGCCTTTAAATCATACAAACTTGTAGGCTGTCGAAGTTGGCATCTCAGACAGTCCCATACATGTTCTATTGGCGATTAAATACGGCGACTGGGCAGCCACAGAAGTGTGACAATGTTGTGGGGACATTCCTGTGACCCCCTTGTGTGTGCGGCCGAGCATTATCCTGCTGCCTCTTGGAAGCCACCATGAGAGGAACACATGTAGCTGCAGGACATCCTGAACATATCGCTGAGCTGTCATTGTCCTTCGTACTACTACTAGGGGGGACCAATTGTCATATTCGATGGCCCACCAGACCATCTCACCAGCAAGGGTCAGTGTACCGCTCCACAGCAAAGGCAGGGTTGAGGCGCTAACCCATAGGTCCCCAGATACAAACATGGCTGTCAGTGCCCAAACGAAATCTGGATTAGTTGCTGAAGAAAACCCAGTTTCACTCCATAACAGTCCAGTCACTATACCCCTACAAACAGAGGTGATGGTACACCTGATGGCTCCAGTGAGCCCAAATGTCCTTTTAGCCAAGTGCCTTGAAATGGTTCCAACAGACACAATGATTATGCCACCCTTTTCTGGATGGCAGACAATGAAATTGTTGTTGGGGCTGCTCATGCTTGTCAGATGATCAAATGATCCTCTCTACTGGCAGTCTGTCGAGGGCGCCCTGAGATTGGTCACCTTGTTTGCCTACCCTCACCTATTAACTGGTCCCAACACCTAACTGTCTGGTCAGAACAGCCCAGGTGGTCAATTCAATATGACAGTCTAGCTTCTCACATTCTAATAATGGCCCCCCTCTCGAACTCTGTTAATTGGGCGAAATCTTTTGGATTGCATAATGCAGCCTCTAGTGGTCATCAAGCTCTACACAAGTCAAAGAGGAAGTCACTACACACAAATAGCCTCTGACAGCCTTTTTATAGGCCAAGGGGGGAACCACTTTTAGGATCTCTGGTGACAAGACCGATCATCTAATCACACCACAGCTCTAATTCTTTGTATATCCTGGATAAAGTGTGACTGGGATCAAGTGTACTTTTATGCAGTTAAACATGGTATCGACAGGTATGCCACATAAATTGCCTGAACACGTTGCACTTCATCACCATCACTACTACTGTAGCCTCTATTCTCATCTTTACTGTCTTCTTTCAAACCTACCTCCAACGCCCACCTCTGGTGCATTCTATCCATGTCAGCCCCTCTCTCCTTCACCCATGAACACTTCATACACATACTTCACTTTCCTAAGGCTCCTCAATGCCCCCGAAGCCACAGAAAAACGTAACAGCCACCCTCGCAAATCTCTTAACCACACTCTCACCCTCACTATCCTGCTGCTGCTACTAGCAGTGGATGCTATTTCTCCCAATCCTGACACGCCCTTCTAGCCCAACCACTAGTCTGTGCATACCCTCCCTGGTTTCCTTTCAATGTGCATTCTGGAACTGCCCGTCTGCATGCAACAAACTCCCCACCATCCACAACTTTTTCACTGATAAATCCCTAAACCTGCTAGCTCTCACATAAACGTGGATACAGCAGTCTGACATGGCCTCCCCTGCTGCATTGTCTTACAATAGCCAGCTGTTCTCTCATACTCCAAGACCGGAAAACAGGCATAGTGGAGGAGTAGGTGCTCTTCTCTCCTCGTAATGCACCTTCCAGGCCATTCCCCCCCCCCCCCCCCCCATCCCCACCCTCACTTACTTTCCCATTGTTCGAGGTACATACCCTACGACTATTCTGTCCCCCATCCATGCAAGTAGTATCTACTGCCCCCCAGGTGCTCCCCACTTGTTTCTGGATCACTTTGCCACCTGGGTCCCCCACTACCTCCCCTGCAAAATCCCAACCCTCATTTTATGGGAACTTAGCATCCCATTAATTACCCCATCTGCCTCTAAGCTTCTATTGCTTACTTTCTCCCTTGATCTCACAACTCACAGCCTCTCCCACTCACAGTAATGGCAATACTCTGGATCTGGTCTTCCTCCATTTCTGCTTTGTTTCCCACTTCACTAACTCCCCTCTCCCACTCTCTGACCATAACCTCCTCTCTTTCTCTGTCAAGCTCCCTAGCATCTCCCCGGACCCACCTACCTATCGTACAGGAACCTTCAGGCCGTTCACACCCAATACTTTGAGTCCCTAAAGTCCTCTCTTTTCCCTATCTCTCTCCTAATGTCCCAACCTGGCCGCCACACAATACAACACCATTCTCAAACATGCCCTGGATAAAGCAGCGCCCCCTGTGACCCAATCCATCCGGTGCAGACTGCGGCAACCATGGCTCACATCTCCGACACCCTGCATCCGGCGATGCTATAGGTGTGCTGAATGCTCAGAACCTACAGAAGGAAGGATCCATAGGGAAACATGGGCTACAAAACATAACCAATCGAGTCAATATTTAGCATGCTGCAGTTTTTTTTTTCTTGCAATATACCAGCCTACAAAACATCGTTAATGTGAAGGAACTATTGGAAAGCATAGGCTTCACATACATGTGATTTGTATCATTGTCACATCGCAAGCAAAGCATGATTTTTTTTTTTTTGCGCCCATGTGAAAGCAGACTAAAACTGACCCTTTGCTAACTGACCTCATCCTGGCACCTCCATCTCAGTGTGTGGCGCCACCATAACTCCCAGTATGCCAGCTGCCTTGGGGTTACATTCAACTCCGATCTCTCCTTTACCCCCTACATCCAATCTCTGGCCCGAACATGCCAGCTGCACCTCAAGAACATCGCAGGAATCCGCCTTTTTCTCACTGTGGACACACTAAAAATGCTCACAGTTGCCCTCATCCACTCTCTGCTCGATTACTGCAACTCGCTGCTGATCGGCCTCCCCAACGCCATACTCTTCCCTCTCCAATTCATCCTGAATGCGGCATCTTCCTGTCCATCCGTTACTCAGACGCCTCTGCCCTGTGCCAGTCACTGCACTGGCTGCCCGTCAAATACAGAATTCAATTCAAATTCCCTGCCTTCATCCATAAAGATCTCCATAGCACCGTGCCACCCTACATTGCCTCCTTTATCTCAATCCACCACCCAGCCTGCGCCCTCTGCTCCTCTAATGAAATCGGATGAGTGCCCCTTTATTTCGAACCTCTTATTCCCGCCTCCAAGACTTCTCCAGAGCAGCACCAGTCCTCTGGAACGCGCTACCCAAAACCATCTGGGCATTCCCTGACACACAACTTCAGGCGTGCTCTAAAAACGCACCTCTTCGGGCAGGCATACCATATCCCCTAAACCAAACCCCTCTGTACTCACCCTGATAACATGCTCCCTGTCCTACATTCTGCAATCTCTGCCAGCCGCAATCAACCGCCCCTGCAGTCATACCGATTCAGCCACCACACGGCTTATGTCTTGACTATTGCCTGTTAATAGCATTCCTCACTCTCCACCTCGCCTTACCTTCTGCATCACCCCATTATTTCTAGTGTGTAAGCTGGTTGGAGCAGGACCCTCACCCTTACTGATTCCATCAATTGATTACTATATATAACTGTAGTTTTGTTTCTGTCCCTTGTGTCTTGTCTTGTAAGTGCTGCGGAATATGTTGGTGCTATATAAAGATTAATAATAATATTTCTGATGTAACCATGCTGAGTTTTGCAGAAAAACGACAACTTTTTTTAGGGGCTGGATTTATTTTTTTTTACAGGAAGGCTGGCTACCCAGGGGCGAGGTGGCATTGCGCGATCCAGGGCGATAAATCACACGCGGAACTCCCATGACATGCTTTCAATAGCATAACTATGGAAAGCGCTGCCTACCGCACAGGAGCAGAAAATCAATAGCTGTTTTCTGCTCGCCTGATTAAAATCCCGGCATGCCACGATGCTCCGCGGTGAGCCTACCATTAATATAGGCTCATCGCGAAGACCTTTTAGTGCTCCCCCCTCCTTCCCTGCGGAGGAATATAGCTAGCGACATTCCATCGCGGTCGTGGACAGGCGGCCTAAACCTTAGCATTGCTAAAAGAAGTGGAAAATGGGGATGAGGGGTTGGGTTTGAGGGTGCGAGGGGCTATCTCTCCATGGCTCTCTGGTAACTCTCTCTTAAAATCTGGTCATGATTATTTTGAACAGATGTCTGACTACCAGGAACTCTGGAGTATTAGGGGCCATTACAGAATGCTAGAAGTTTGATGGCCTTTTAGAGCTTAACAGTAGCAGTTGTGACAATAGACATATATGAATGACGAGAGGCAGACCTTTCCTTCCTGCATTACATTATATGTCCTTAATCACTTGCAGACATGAGAACTGCCTCTAATATGTGCTTCATTATATGTGAAGGAATGGGAATGTGTAAGATTATCCTCCTTTGACCCCCGCTCTTACTTTGTTTGGTGACTGTGCAGAAATGATCACCTCTTAGTAGTAAAGATGGCGTGCAGCTGTCGGTGGATCATGTTAACAACATACTTACACCTGTTCAGTCTGGTCTTGGCATGTTATGTGCAGTTGCGATAAACATATCAATGTCCGTGTGAGATTCTTTTATGCATCCATCACAAAGAGAATGTCTGTATAGGTCACATGAAGGAAGTCTGATATGGAGGGTCCTAGCACGTCCTAGATCCTCAACTGGTGGTGCGTGGCTCTAGTTCATCTGAGGCACGTTCTGATTTAAAAAATTAAGATTTACAACAGATATTCAATATATCAAGTTTTAAAATGCTCACCGGAAGAACCCCATTTTTAAAAGATCCTCATTGTACAAAACCAAAGCACATGTATATGAGCTTGTACAGGTCTAGTAAGAATGCCTCCCAACAGTGCTAACCCACTCCATTGGTATTGACCGTGAGATTGCTGTATTGATAGCACCTGGCAGAGGGCCCCCTCTCTCCCCCTCTCTCCCCCCCCCCCCCCCTCTACACTGATGGCGCCCATTACATGCAAAGGTTTCATTCGCTTCACTGGAAACTTCACATGTAATACCAAGCCTGCCCACCGCAGTGAAAATGGAGCTGTCTGCTTCCTGCAGAAATTAGTTCAGTACACAAGCACTGACTCAAGGAACAGTTGAATGGTGGGGATCCTGGATGTACTGATTTATTAGTTGTGATCAATAGTTTACAACTGGTGTAGCGGCCCAAAGTTGGGGTGTCTTTAGAGTAAGTGCATGTACATTTTGTGTAAACTGTCTTGTGTGCTTGTGTTGATCTGTATATTATGTAAGTGCTAACGAGCTCTGTGGTGGCAAATCTGTCTTACCTAACTTGTTTGTGTGTGGAATTGTGGGAGTTTAGGAGAAGTTTGGAGGCGGAGTCTAGAGTAGTGAGTGGAAAGTGCGCAGAGATGTAGTCGGTGGAGGAGGATGGGTCAGTGGAAGGCTGAAGCTAGCTTTTGCTTTTGCCTGTGCAGAGCCGTGGATCTGTCACATTTGCTGTGGGATATTTCCCTTCTGGAGAGTGAAGCTCAGAGTAATGGTTCCTGCTATGACAAGTCGGGAGGAGTAACTAGCAAGAAAGGAAAACCAAAAGTTGTGTGTTAACCTACAGTGCTGGGAGTGTACTCCTGGGGATCATCTATCAGACTGTTACTCACACACACACTCACACACTCACACACTCACACACACACTCACACTTTTCTAGGGAGCACTTTAATCTAGGTGTCCTCAGTGTTGAATCAGAAGGAAGCCTGCCAGAAGTGTTGTCTGAGACTCTCATCTTGCTTAATACTTGGAAAATCAAAGTTGGACTATGAGTAAATAAAAACGGTGTACCTCCGGTTTGAAACTATTATTGCCTGTGGACTCTGCTTAAATAAAAAAAAAGCAACAGTTTGCTTGAAAAAAGGTACTGCGTCACGTGACCACACAAGACTAATTACCATTGTTTACATCTGTCTGTTTTTGCACTGCAAGCGACCAACTGGGCCACGTTGCACCATTGTTGGGGAGAGCTCACAGAGCCACCTGTGACAACCATCTTGAGAGCCCTGTGGTCTCTTCTGCAATGGCTGGCTTTCCGCCTGGACGACGCACTGGACATACTCTTTAGGGTTTGTAGGATGCTCAACCTTCCAGAGAGGGTTGACTAGTATGATGTTTCTTCCTGCTTGACTCCTGCAGTTAAGGCGGAATTGAGTTGAGTAATGAGCAGTAGAAATGGTGGTAGTACTGTTCCATGTAGTCTACCAGTATTATTCAGTGACCAAGAGGACTGACCAAAGGGCCACAGCTCACCCGATTTATGCTTACAGCCTACTAATCCTACCAGGGCTTGCTTTGACAAAACAGTTTTTAGACTGCTCACCCAGCAGTAACCTTATCACAGGATATTCCTCAATCCGTTGTAATATCTTAAAGAACCCAAGTGTTTAATTCTCCTGCAGTGCCACCGCAGGAGAAATTACGTTTTACACAGTCCCCTTGTGATGCATGGATGTGCCAGGTCCTCCAAACCAAGACGTTGTTCGTAGCCTTTCTGCAGTGACTGGAGATGATGTTTAGGACCCTTATGCTTTTACATGAGCACATATTGGCCTGCGTGTTCACGGCCATCCAATATATGCTTCTATCTGGGACGTAGAAGCTCGTGAATGGGCGCACAAATCTAACGTTTGTGTGCCTGTTCACATGGCACGAGGCCTGGTGCATAAGCGCCGAGCTCACCATGCCGTCGCCCATTTCCCCTCCCTCCACATCGCAGGCTCACCTCTTGTCATCTCCCCACTCGTTCTTTGCAATGGGTGGGCGGAGCTAAGCGGTGACCCGCCTCCCATTGATGGCTATGGACAAGGGGCGGCGACAGGGCAGTGGCATAGCCCTGCCCACATCCTGCCCCTTGTTTACAGCAATCAATAGGAGGAGGAGGGACAAGTCGGCGCTTGGCTCTGCCCCGCCCCCTCCCATTGTACAGAACGAGAGGTGAGCCTGCATGGGGGGGGGGGGGGGAGGAGAGCAGAGGGAGCCTATGCAGCGGCAGACTTATTCCGGCCCAAAAGATAGTTCCAGGACTATCTTTTGGGTGTAACGTAAAAACGCCCAGCGCTATATTGGCCTTCCCAGGCGCTTTTACATCTCTGTAATACGCCCCTGTGATCTGATGCATTGGAATCCAATGCATCAGATCACAGCGCAAAAAGGACTTCTGATATGAAAGAAGCCTTAGGCTGCATTCCCATGAACGCATATCGGCTCGGTTTTCACGCCAAGCCCATATACGTTGCCTCGTGTGCAGGGGGGGGGGGGAGGATGGAAGAGCCAGGAGCAGAACTGAGCTCCCGCCCCCTCTCTGCCTCCACCCCTCTGCACTATTTGCAATGAAAGGAGGTGGGGCGGGGGCAGGGCTAAGTTCCGAGAATTAGCCCCGCTCCGCCTCTCCCCATTGCAAATAGTGCAGAGGGGCGGAGAGGAGGCAGAGAGGGGGCGGGAGCTCAGTTCCTGCTCCTGGCTCTTTCATACCCCCCCCCAACCCCCCCCCCCCTCTGCACATGAGGACGACGTATATCGGCTCAATGTGAAAACCGAGCCGATATACGTTCGTGTGAAAGAAGCCTTAGGCTGTGATTACTGAAGTTCCCCTTTCTATTGTGATCAGTTAGAGCGGATTATAAAATAATTCTACGTGTAGGTAAGCTTTACACCGTACCCTGTGTGATGTTAAGCAGCTGCCGCCTACTTAATAGCACCTCCGCCCCCATGCTTTATATCTCCATCAATGAGTCCTGGCTCTCTACCACTTTCCCGGCTTGAATGCAAACATTCTGAGCTGCTTGTATAGCTGGCGGATAATTCCCCACAGCCAGGATGGTCTCCCTGTCAATTATCTGCGCTCTGTTTAGGTAATTGGCTCATGTTCATATAAACACACATTAGTCAGCCATGTGGAGGCTTTGTACAGAGGGGTTGGAATATAACATGCAGCAAATACAGAGATCACTATTAACAATATGGCTTGTTTAATGCAGAGGTGGAGTTAGCAACCACGGACCTACTCTTAAAGGGGTTGACCATGTTAAAAAAAAGAAAAAAAAATGTAATGGGGCACTTACTAATGGCCTCATATATCTTCAGAACAGCATCTATGCCTTTATGTGACGCCCTTGTCTACATAGCACTGCATCCTAAACCTGGATTGATGGGCATATGACCAGACTGCCCATCCGCCGCTCTCCTCTGCCTGATGAAGGGAATGTTGGAGTTTGAAACCTGTTCAGTCTGCATTGTTTTTCTCTACACCGCTACAAATAAACATGGATGGCGCTTTCATCCAATAAAAGTTGGCTGTTGACTACTAAAGAACATTTTTGGGCTAATGTCCACGACCGGATTTCTGCCACGTTTTACACGGCAAAAATCTGTGGCATTATCCCGCAGCTATTAGGTTCTATTGAACCTAATAGCTCAATGTTCACACTGCGGAATTCCGCAGCGTAAAATAAACTGCGGCATGCTGTAATTTCCGCGGAAATACGCGCAGTTGGCTTCCATTGACTACAATTGTAGTCAATGGAAGCCATCCGTCATGCTATACTTCTGCTGTAGCACAGTGGAAGTATCGAGTGAATATGCATCCCTGCCCACCACCGGTCACGTCATCCCACACGGTTGGTGCGTCATGTGCTGTACTGCGCTGGCTCTAGGGACGGGAATAACACGCCATATCTGGGAGGGGAGTATGGGTGTTTTGGGGGGCGCCGTTGCGGGTTCCGCTCTGATATTTCGCTAGTGGAGTCCGCCACAACCGTGGTCATGAGGCCTTGAAGACAAACTTGGAAGGGGGTTGGTGTTTCATGAACACAACCCCCCCCCCACCCCATTTCTTTGGAATGTTGTTTGCTTTTTACACACATTTAGAGAGAAGTGGAGTTTTTTTTTTCCAAAGTTTGGTTCTGCCAATTAGTTGAATTTAATTAGTTGGGTTCGATCTGAATTGGTTCAAACTGAACCGGAAGTTCATTAATTCCTCAGTGATGTGGCCTATTTTTTTTTTCACTTTTCTTTTTTCCTCAACTTTCAAAAAATCCTAGCTCCTATGTATCGCCGTGGCTGTCTGAGGGCCTGTATTTTGTAGGACGAGCTTGTATTTTGTATTTTTCAGCGGTCCTATTTAATGTACTGAAAACTGAAATAAAAAATTTCCAAGTGGAGCAAAATAGGGGGAAAAAACACCGGGTCCTATTTTTACGGTCTACATACTGCAGCGAGAGGCACTACTGGGGAAACCTATGTATGGATTAACCTTTCTGTGGAAGAGAATAAAAAAAAATGGTGGAATTTTTTTTATGGGGTTCATTGTACAATATAAAGGAAAAGTCCCTTTCATTCAGTGGGTTGATACGATTACTGCAATACTACATTTAAATAGTCTTATTCTTTCTACTTTTCTACAATTAAAAAAAACTAAAAAAGAGAATTAAGTTTGTAATCCCGCATTCCAAGATCTATAACTTTTTGCTTTTCCGCCAATGCAGTATTGATTAGGGCTAATGCCCACGATCGGATTTTTGCCGCGGTTCCAGTGGCATAAATCCCTGGTGGAATTCCACAGCAATTAGGTTCCATTAAACCGAACCTGCCAATGCCAACACGCGGAATGTGACCACGTATTTCCACAGCGGGAAACAAATCGCAGCATGTTCTATTTTCTGCGGTTTTCTACCACGGGAGGTCCCAACTAGCATAGTATTTATGGAGACCATGGAAAAACGTGCGTTTTTCTGCAGTCTCCATTAATACTATGCTAGTGGGGACCTCCCACGGCGGAATTTTTGCAATGGCGTGAGCCCTTATTGCGGGATGTGTTGTAGTTTCCATTGGTGCCATGTTGTGTGATCTATGACTTTTTAATTGTTTTTGATTATGGTAATTTTTTGTTGGTCAGAGATGAAACACAGCAATTTTTTTATTTCTTTTTATTGAATTTACAATGTAGCGCAGTATGGTGTACCTTTGAACATCCAGCAATCAGACCCTTCTGGAGGTAGGGTCTGATTGGCTGTCATGCCTGGCAAATCCAAAAGCTTTAATGACCAGCCATATAGGTTTTTACGGCAGCCTAATTTAAGGTAGGAACGGGAATCTGAGAGTGGAAAAACCTCCATTCCCAACAATTTAACCCCTTACATGCCACAATCAATAGCGATTATGGCATGTAAGAGGGTGACAGGGTGAAGTAGCTCCCTCAATACCGATGCAAGCCGGAGTCTCATTAAAGGGGTTGTCTCGCGGCGAAAGCGAAATTTTTTTTTTTTCACTTACCCCCGCATTCTGCCCTGTTAAAAAGAAAGCATAGGTTAGTTTTTAAAAAGCACATTGCACTTACCTGCATCAGCGTTCTGCAGCTTCTTCTATTCTTCTTTTAAAGATGGCGCCGCTGATATTCTCCCATGGTGCACCGTGGATTTTCTTCTCCTTCCTTGCTCTCCATTGCAGATTCCAGCCTCCTGATTGGCTGGAATCGGCACACGTGACGGGGCGGAGCTACGCTGACGACGCGGTGAGCAGCTGTCCGGCACGAGCGGCCCCATTCACCAGGCAGAAGACCCATCTGCGCAAGCGCGTCTAAAAACGCCAGAAGACATCATAATTAGACGGAGCCATGGAGACGGGGACGCCAGCAACGGAGCAGGTAAGTGAATAACTTCTGTATGGCTCATATTTAATGCACGATGTATATTACAAAGTGCATTAATATGGCCATACAGAAGTGTATACCCCCACTTGCTTTCGCGAGACAACCCCTTTAACCCCTTGAGTGGCACGCCCGGAAAAGTTCCGTGACGAGCTCCACTGCTCATAGCAACATAGCCCGGAAGATTTCCGGGCTATGTATCACTATGGGAGCTGCAGAGCACAATGCCACAAGCTGTGACAGTGTGCTCTGCCTGCACAGACCCACACAGAGCAGTGCAAGGGCTTTGAAAAACCAGCAGAAGATATTGCCGACATGTCGGCAATGTCCTGCTTTGTTTACAGGTTGCCATAGAGACCATCGGCTTGTCAGAAGCAAGCCGATGGTCTCTGTGGCAGGGAGAGCTGGTTGTTAGCTGTCAGAGGACAGCTATATACCAGCTCTTACAGCAGAGATCAGAGAAAACCTCCGATCTCTGCTGTGTTAACCCTTTACATGCTGCAGTCTATGTGACTGCAGCATGTAAAGGGCTGTCACTGCAGCATGTAAAGGGCTGTCACCATCGGACCCCTGGAATGTGATCAGTGGTCCTGATGGGTCCCTGTGGAAGTCCCCTAAAGGGACAAAAAAAAAATAAAAAATTAAAAAAAATAAAAAAAAAAAAAAGTAAAAAAATTATTAAAAAAATAAAAAAAACACTTGTCTCCCTTTACTTTGTAAAAAAATCAAAAATACAATCACACATGTGGTATCCATGTGCGTCGTAATGACCCAGAGAAGGAAGTTAATACATTATTTAACCCCTTAATGACATGGCCCCTTTTTTCTTTTTTCACCATTTCTTTTTTTCCTTCCCCCTGTTTAAAAAATCACAACTTGTCCCGCAAAAAACAAGCCCTTATATGGCCATGTCAATGGAAAAATGAAAAAGTTATGGCTCTTGAGACGCAACTGCAAAACTAGTTGAAATTCAATGATTAGACCATTTTAAAAAACCTGCCCTGGTGGGCACGACAGGGTGGTAGGAAACCTGCCACTCAAGGGGTTAAGGGGTTAAAATAAGTAGTAGTAATTTTTACATCCAGAGGCTGAAAACGCATCCAGACCTAATGCTTTTCACAGCAGCGAGTTTGCTATAGCTGTATCCAGTCTAGACAAACCTCATGAGCTAAACAGATTGCTACAATGTATCAGTGCAGGTAAAATGTATCAAGACAGGAGAGGTTTGGAGGGTTGCATTGTTTAGATCAGTGAGCCGTAATCTGTCTCTCTCCCAGTGTTGCCAAACTACAACTCCCAGAATTCCCTGACGACACTCTTGGAGGTGCAGTTTTGTAACAGCGACAGGTAGGAGACAACTGGTGAAGTCTGATCATCTTTTTGTGCCCATTCTCGGTTTGGACCTGTAATAGGGCTCCATTTAGAACGACTCTTCATTCCATAGTTTTCTATATGCTGCGTAAAAAGTTTACTTTTGCCTCAGTTTATCTGAGATTTATAGACTCTTCACAGGTCATATATTGATATGTAGACATTGGAGAAAGTTGGGGACAACAATTCTCTGCCAGGGTCTATAGACACCCACATCACTTGGCCCATGTACTCTGCTTCTCCCTGAGTCATACAATGGAGCATCTACATTACTCAACCTGCATCACACAGATCAAAGACCCCTCGCCCGTAATGCAGAGCTCAGTTCCCGTAAAGCTAGAAGCTGATACACTCTTGTGCAAGTTATTGTTATAGAAAGCACATGTGCGGGAGGTACAGGGGCGCCTCAACACCTCCCATCCAGGGTTACAGTAAATGAGTGGAGTGTCAGCTCTGACACATCTCTGGTGTAACTACTCCTCTGCAAGAGGCTGTGTGATATATATTAGTCATTTTTTGGATCAGGCTCTCATTAGTGCTTTCAAAGATTTCCTGCTTCCTTCCCAAAACTTGATAAGCACAATTACTACCAGCGATGTATACTGGAGGAGGGGCAGCATAACTAAATGAAACTGGACCCCTTCAATGGTAACAATCTAGTACTATCACTACCACCATCTGCTCTTCTCACACTCAGAAGGGGGTTCAGCAATCAACTATCACCATATAACCTCTCCTTCCAAGAGATGTAACTTTTTTTTTTCTGCACCAGGATCAAAGATTCAGTTTGCTGCCCACTCCCTTTTGTAGCCTTGATAGCAATATTGCTTTTTGTGGCCCCCACCAGTGCTGACGGTGCTCGCCCAGGTGGCCACCAGCGCTGACGGTGCTCGCCCAGGTGGCCACCAGTGCTGACGGTGCTCGCCCAGGTGGCCACCAGTGCTGACGGTGCTCGCCCAGGTGGCCACCAGTGCTGACGGTGCTTCCCATATGATCAGACAAGTAAATTTTCTACCCATTCAATCCTTTTTGGTGCTGGTTGTTTGGGAGGAACAAACAAGTCTTAAAGCCGCGTATAAATACTTTTACACAGACCGACCGTTGCCCGAGTAATTGCTCAAATGAGTGTGGAACAATCACTTGTTGGAGTTACTCATTTTAAACCTCTAAAAAACCGAGTGACTGTTGGCCTATGTAAACAGGTAGCCAGTCCTCTATGAATGACTGACTGCCTGTTTACTCTGAATGTAGGCAGGAGGCCAGGAGTGATCTGGGTGCGCTTTGCCTTCATTCAGTGACTAGTCACTTTTCTGTGAAAGAACAAGAACAAGTATCGCTGGGAGGACATTTCGATGCTTAAAGGGGTTGTCCCGCGAAAGCAAGTGGGTCTATACACTTCTGTATGGCCATATTAATGCACTTTGTAATGTACATTATGCATTAATTATGAGCCATACAGAAGTTATTCACTTACCTGTTCCGTTGCTAGCGTCCTCGTCTCCATGGTGCCGTCTAATTTTCAGCGTCTAATCTCCCGATTAGACGCGCTTGCGCAGTCCGGTCTTCTCTGTGTTGAATGGGGCGCTCGTGCTGGAGAGCTGCTCCTCGTAGCTCTGCCCCGTCACGTGTGCCGATTCCAGCCAATCAGGAGGCTGGAATCGGCAATGGAACGCACAGAAGGCCTGCGGTCCACCGTGGGTGAAGATCCCGGCGGCCATCTTCGCAAGGTAAGTAAGAAGTCACCGGAGCGCGGGGATTCGGTAAGTACTACCCGTTTTTTTTTATCCCTGCATCGGGTTTGTCTAGCGCCAAACGGGGGGGCTATTGAAAAAAAAAAAACCCGTTTCGGCGCGGGACAACCCCTTTAAGCGCTCTACAGCCGCCCCATGTAAAAGTACCTCATCTTCTCCCCTTCCTAAAAATGATATGACAAGTTGAAAAGTGGTTGTCCTAATAATTTACTAACTCTTCCCCAGAAGATGGCACACATGTACTCCCTTCTTCCCAATATTGGATGAGAGTCCAGCACCATCGCTACACAAGGTCATAGGATAATGAGTGGAAGTTGTGTCGACTAGCGGTCATAGGAGTGTGGCTGACTCCGCTTCAGTCCTGGTTTTCTTCAGCCTTTTTGTTTCTGAAGCGATTCACAGGATGGACTGCCAAGTGTCACAAGATTCACCAGCTGTACTGCGGGTCATAGAGTTTAGTGTAGGAATATGAAGCAATACAAACATAGCAGTATCACTTTGTCTGCCTTTCGCTATTTGATATAAGTCACGCTATAATGTGGCTTGGTACTCTGATGATCTAGAACAGAGGGGCACAACTTGTTCTGGTCTAAGGGCCACATTGCCATACTGGGCCACTGCCAAGGATCACAAGGTTAATCGCATCTGAGATATTTATGGTATCTTAAGTGTATGCCACAATGGATTGAAGAACGTTCAACTTCTAGGACTCCCACTTATTAGGAAAATGGTGGTCACCTTCACCCCCAGTCAGCGCACTCTCCATTGTAGATGATCGATTTTGAGGTAATGGCCTGGCATTTCACAGTCCTATAAACTACAATTTAGAGAGCTGCATGTATATACAGTGTCTCTAACTCATTTGACCCATTTGGCACTTCAGAAAGGAGTATCCGACCCAGACATGAGAACTTGTCGTAATAGATAGGGGACCCAGACATGGCTACACACTGCACTCTTGGTACTTGTCCTAATATATAGGGGACCCAGACATGACTACACAGTGTTCCCTTAGTACTTGTCCTAATATATAGGGGACCCAGACATGGCTACACAGTGCTCCCTTAGTACTTGTCCTAATATATAGGGGACCCAGACATGGCTACACAGTGCACTCTTAGTACTTGTCCTAATATATAGCTGACCCAGACATGGCTACACAGGGCACCCTTAGTACTGGTCCTAATATATAGGGGATCCACCCAGAAATGGCAACACAGTGCACCTTTAGTACTTGTCCTATTATATAGGGGACCCAGACATGGCTACACAGGGCACCCTTAGGCCTCCTGTTCACGGGCAAATTGTAATTGCGTTTCCCACAGAGACAATCCGACCGCGGGGAACGCAATAAACGCTTTCCATAGCATTGCGATTCTCCGTGGTCAGCCTGTCTGTCACATAGGCTGACCATGGGGATCTGCCTGCAGGCTCCTTCTCCCGGGGCGGCAGCTCCTGCAGTGGAGATCTGCCACGGGATACCGCAACGCCCATGGACAGGCGGCCTTAGTACTTGTCCTAATATATAGAGGACCCAGACATGGCTACGCAGTGCACCCTAAGTACTTGTCCTAATATGTTGGGGACCCAGACATGGCTACGCAGTGCACCTTTAGTACTTGTCCTACTATATAGAG
Organism: Eleutherodactylus coqui; assembly: GCF_035609145.1. Lineage (NCBI taxonomy): Eukaryota > Metazoa > Chordata > Amphibia > Anura > Eleutherodactylidae > Eleutherodactylus > Eleutherodactylus coqui. The sequence continues at coordinate 57,802,833 of NC_089837.1, read as the reverse complement.
GACCCAGACATGGCTACACAGGGCACCTTTAGTACTTGTCCTAATATATAGGGGACCAGACATGGCTACACAGGGCACCTTTAGTACTTGTCCTAATATATAGGGGACCCAGACATGGCTACACTGTGCACTCTTGGTACTTGTCTTAATATGTAGGCGACCCAGACATGGCTACACAGTACACCCCTAGTACTTGTCCTAATATGTAGGGGATCCAGACATGGCTACACAGTGCACACTTAGTACTTATCCAAATATGTATGGGACCCAGACATAGCTACACTGGGCACCCTTAGGCCTCTTGTTCACGGGCAAATTGTAATTGCGTTTCCCACAGAGATAATCCGACTGCGGGGAACGCAATGAACGCTTTCCATAGCATTGCGATTCTCCGTGGTCAGCCTATCTGTCAGATAGGCTGACCCTGGGGATCTGCCTGCAGGCTCCTTCTCCCGGGCGGCAGCTCCTGCGGTGGAGATCCGCCACGGGATACCGCAACACCCATGGACAGGCGGCCTTAGTACTTGTCCTAATATATAGAGGACCCAGACATGACTACACATTGCTCCCTTAGTACTTGTCCTAATATGTTTGGGACCCAGACATGACTACACAGTGCTCCCTTAGTACTTGTCCTAATATATAGAGGACCCAGACATGGCTACACAGTGGACCTTTAGTACTTGTCCTAATATACTGTATAGGGGACACAGACATGGTTACACAGTGCACGCTTAGTACTTGCACATTGCAGGGCAGCACGAATGGACAACTCCTCTTCACTTTGAGATGCAAACTACATGTGAGCAGCTGCACATAGATATTTTTGTGTACAGATGATTGTGGCCATACAGATTGCCATTTTGGGCTGCATGTGGCCCCCAGGCTGCTTGTGTACCCCTGTTCTAGAAGCGAGTTTCAGCTAGCCATAGGGGGTTATACTCTTGTGGTTATGCTGCATCATTATATTCGTGACTCTTAGGCTGCCTGTCCACGGGCGTTGCGGTATCCTGCGGCGGATCACCGCCGTGGTAGCGGCCGGCAGGGAGCAGGAGCCGACAGGCTGAACGGCGGAGATCCATCTATCTGATGAACTGTAGAGAATCGTAATGATTCTCCGCTCATGGACGGGGGAAGCACTGTCCATAGCAACGCTATGGAGAGCTTTCACTGCGTTCCCCGCGGACGGATTATCGCCGCGGGGAACTCAATGAAAACTCGCCCATGTCAGGCAGCCTAAATGGTCTATAAGAAGCTTCCAGAATACAGTATGCCATCGTCACCACCTACTAATCTACCAACCTACTTCTACTCGTCACACAGCAAATAACCAAAACTCTCATCCTCTTTCCTGTCACTCCCATCTGCAGGATGGAGGTGCTGCACCCATTCTGTGGAACTCGCTGCCACCGCCCATTAGCCTTGATTCTAGCATTCCAAGTTTTAAGCATGCTATCAAAATGCATTTCTTCAAGGCAGCTTATGTCTCATAACCAAATTCTATGACCCATATTTAAGTACTCACGCCAAGGGTTTAATGTTGACATGGAGATGGCCTGGAAAAATGCACAAAAATTGTTTCAAAGTCGCAAGTATGCCATAATTTGCACCAACGGAACTGAGCATGCTCACTGGGAACTGACTGATTGCAGAATGCCTTGATATAAAGATGGTAATCAGAGAGCTGAGTAGGTGCCAGATTAAGGAGCAAGGAGGCTGCTGGCTATAAATGAAAGGAGCAAGATTGCTGTAGCCAGAAAAGCAGAAGAAAAGACTGACACCGGCAGCAGGACAGACAGAAGCAGAGAATAGCAATCCCTACAATGCTGTGTGATTGCTGCAAATTGCAACTCTCACGTATCACATTGTAAGTGAGGCCAGCCTCATCTGGAACGTAGGTGTGCACATCCTTGCGGTTTGCAATAGCCAGCAGCTGCTGTAGGGGACTGAGACTGACCTGGGAAATCTGCCTGCTGCCAAATGGCCATCATTTGAGCTCCTGGTCGTGGATTTAGCTGTTTTTTGCAGGGGGAAGTGTGTGAGCCACAGATAAGACACTATTAGCTAAATGATTATATTCAAACAACAATTAACGGCTGGGGGGTTTATATTGCGAGGGCCTGGTGGTGATAATTTGGTCTTATGTTTTTATTTTAACATATACAGCAGTGTTCTGGGTTTGCCTGGAGAGCTGTCATTTTACCATTAGCAGTAGATAACGCCTATGTTGTTGAAGGTAAACATTCAATTGTGCATTTATTATTCTATTGTTCACCTTTTTATAGCTGTGTTCTTTATGAGGGAGTCACTAATCAGAAATCAGACTGAGTGCCACATTAATTTGAACCTCTCATTCCCGCCTCCAAGACTTCTCCAGAGCAGCACCAGTCCTCTGGAATGTGCAACCAAAGGGTATCCGGGCAATCCCTGATTCACAAAACTTCAGGCGTGCCCTAAAAATGCACCGCTTCAGGGAGACATACCACACCCCCTAAACCAAACCCCTCTGTACCCCCCACCCCCCTGACAACATGCTCCCCGCCTACTTACTGCAATCCCTGCCAGCCGCTATTACCTGCCCCTTGCAGTCAGATTCAGCCATTATACGGCTTAATGTCTGACCATTGTCAGTGTATAACATCCTTCACTCTCCACCTCGCCATACTGTGCACATCTCCAGCCCCATTGGTGCTGGTCACCGTTGGGTCCAGAGCGTGCTCTACAGCCAAGCTGCTGCACTCTCTCCCTTCTCTCACTGAAGATGGATCAATCTGCTTTGTGCTCAGAAACTGAACAGAGACTACAGGAGATGAGAGGAAGAGCGGACATGCCCAGCGACCCCTGCAATATGCTTTTGGGTACATTCACAAGTTTTTCACATTGTGAAATGCACAAAACTCACACTTAGACACCATTCTTTTTAATGGGTCCATTTAGATGCGCAATTTTCCTATTTTCTGATTACACTCGCAATTTAAGTTTTTCCTATTAAAAATACATGCAATCTTCATGCTCATGAAAAACGCGTGTGCAAATTGCATGTTCAGTGATGCAGTTTTCTCACACATGTAACGTGCTTGGACTGATGTCACACTCGTAAAATTTTGATGTTCACTACGAGTTTCTTGGACCAATATCACACTTGCGTAATAACATAGTACGCAAGGCCGAATGAAGACAGTGCCCATCTAGTTCAGCCTGTTTAACCTCCTTGTTGATCCAGAGGAAGGCAAAAACCCGCAGTAGCCAATTAGCCCTTTCGGGGAAAAAATTCCTTCCCGTCCCCCTAATGGCAGTCAGACTGTTCCCTGGATCAACCCCTAATAGTTCCTACCTGCCTGTATACCCGGATTAACAAGTAACCTAAGATTTATATCCTGTAATATCCTTCCCCTCCAGAAAGACATGAAGTCCCCTCTTAAACTCCTCTATGGATTTCGCCATCACCACGTCCTCAGGCAGAGAGTTCCACAGTCTCACTGCTCTTACAGTAAAGAACCCCCTTCTGTGTTGGTGATGAAACCCGCTTTCTTCTAGACGTAGCGGATGCCCTCTCGTTACCATCGCAGTCCTGGGTGTAAACAGATCATGGGATAGATCCTTGTATTGTCCTCTCATGTATTTATACATAGTTATTTGATCGCCCCTTAGCCGTCTTTTTTTCCAGGGTGAATAATCCCAATTTTGATAGCCTCTCTGCAGATGTGAATGCACTCTAAGACAGGCTTTACACGAACATAAGCGCAATTGCATATCTGTGCACAGCCGCCCTGAGGCTCCGGTTGTATGGTTGGTGCAGAGTGCTATTGAACCCAAGCCCTGGAGTCTTAAGGGGCCCAAAAATCTCATCTTCCTCATTACAGATCAGCAGCACTATGAGCAATGCTTTTTAATGTTCTATATGCACAACGCTCACATATAAAGAAGTCCCACTATATCGGCCTGAAACTCAATGCCAGGGTTGCATACCATTGAAATCTGCCGGAGTAAGACTCAATAAAATAAGTCCCTTGACTCAAATGAATGTAACTCCGCTTGACTCCCTAGCATTGCACTGCAGAAATCATCCCTAACATAGTGTAACTTCCAAATGTAATCCTGATTGTGTAATACATTATGAGGTCCACTAGATGGTGCTATGGAGCAATAAGAGTTGATCTTTCTTGGAGTTTCTCGCCTGCAGTAGTGGTTGAAGTCAAGAGTTGTCTTGCTGATTCACCCTTTCTCTACAAGACAAGTATAGACATGGGATAGAGAGCCTGGAGGGACAGAGATTTCTTTCCTAGTGTTCTTCCTGGCTTGGACACATGCGAGTTATATGCATAAGAAAGGATTAAAGAGTTCCTGAAAATAAAGCAGTGTTTCTGCCCACGGGCTTGCAGTTGCTTGTACATGTCAGAAGCAGTGAAGCTACTTATAATGCCTAGATATGTAACATAATATTATGTACATCATCTACTAAACACTACGCTGGGACTTGGATTAGGGCTAAAAGAATCCACATCAAAACGTTTTATTATATCGTTGCTATGTTAAGAGCAGATCATGCTTTATATCTTTAGAAATCCCCTTTATGCAAACATCAGCTTTTTAGGACCGCTATAAAAAGGGGCATCTGTTCGGATTTCAAGGATACTGTATGTATGTCTACTTTTGGGCACTGTTTCATAGTACATATACATATGATCTCCCTATAAGCTATCTCTGTACATACTATATACAGCAATTCATGGCACAGACTCCACCGGGTGATGAAATCATTCTGCGTTATCTGCCCATGCGGACAGGAAGTTTCTTACTGTTGCCACAAATTAGATGAAGGTGCAGACATGGTGCAAGTAGCATGAATTGATTACCCCTTCCTGTTAGATGCTTAGAACAAGTTCTGACCTCCCATCGGCACGCTGCAACAGAAATCTGGATTCATCTGACCATCCGCTGCTTGGTGATCCAAGTTTTGCACTTTTCTGCCATCAGTCTTGCCTTTCTTTTTCTCTTTCACAGATGGGCCACAACAGGAGACGACCAGTTCCAGCGCCATTGCTAAGTAGTAAAGTTGTGCCCTTTGACACATTACTTGGAGCACCAGTGTTTGACTTCTCTTTGCTTGACTCTGCTTTGCCTGCCCTCCTCCTCGGATTCCGTTTAGTGAATGAGTAGCTTACATCCACAAGATCCCTTTGTCGCTGGGTGTTTTGCCCAATCACACCATTCTCCAGATACTTGCCACACCGCTGCTTGAGAAACCCCCCAAGCTGTTGGCAGGGAGATCCTGGCCCGGCTAGTCGAGCGTTAGTGACCAGGTTTTGTGTCTCAGATTTCTCATCTCATGTGGATTCAGTGTAGTTAAATTTTTTTTTTTTAATTATTTCTGCTGATGAGTTTATTCTTATTTTTACGCCTCATGTCCGCGGGGCAGGAGGAACCCGCTACAGATTCTATATGAAGAATCCGCGGCGGGCCTGATTTTCCCCGTGGACATGAGGCCTTAAAATCCTCTCTGGATTTTGCCATCACCACATCCTCAGGCAGAGAGTTCCACAGTCTCACTGCTCTTACCGTAAAGAACCCTCTTCTGTGTTGGTGATGAAACCTGCTTTCTTCTAGACGTAGCGGATGCCCTCTTGTTACCGTCACAGTCCTGGGTATAAACAGATCATGGGAAAGTTCTTTGTATTGTCCCCTCATGAAAAACCCTAAGTGGTTGGCAGGGAGATCCTGGCCCGGCTAGTCTAGCGTTAGTGACCAGGTCTTGTCTCTCAGATTTCTCATCTCATGTGGATTCACACTGAAATTGATTCATGTAAAACTTGTCATGTGATTTTTACGCTGCACCCCGGGGTCACGGGGATAATTTCGACCTGTAATGAAGCGGCCGTTCAGTGTATAGTTAGTTAGTTTTTTAAAAAAACTTTTTGCTGAAGGAGGAAAAAATGCACGTGGCATGCTTGCGTATCTTGGAGTAAATGCGTGCGTAATATGTGCCAAGATAGAACAGGCTGTGATTTGCCACATGGAAGCCTGTGGCAGATTGGTAGAGTGTATTATGTGTGCAAAACCCGTGCACATAATATGCGGTCAGCACATGCTTGTGTGAAGGAGTCCTAAGACCTCTCACCGGTGTTTTTAATGCCCGCTAAAAGTGCTGCACTAAACCTACATTTGATTGGGGCTTCTCAGATGAGTGTTTTAGCGCAGCGTTTATAACTCGTGCTAAAACAAATGCTGTATATTCTATTTTTGAGCATTACAGCGCATTTTTGATGCCATCCATTGCCTATTGAAATGAATGGAGAGGCTGTAAAGATCTGGTTCAGGGTTGGGGAGTCCTTTGTTGTAACTGGTGTGGATCGGTAGCGTAGTCATGGAATCCAGAGGTCGGTACACAGGTAAGGTATCAGTTCACGATACAGAGGATTAGGCAGGTAGCATAGTCCGGGAAGCCAGAGGTCAGTACATAGGTAGGTATCAGTTTACAGTACAGAGGAGTAGGCAGGTAGCGTAGTCAGAGGAGCCAGAGATCGGTACATGGCTAGGTATCAGTTTATAGTAGATAGAAGTGGGCGGGGAGCCAGAGGTAGGTGCATGGGTAGGGATCAGCTCACGGTAGAGAGGAGTGGGCAGGTAGCGTAGTTAGGGAAGCCAGAGGTCAGGACATGGGTAGGTATATCAGGTAGCAGAATGGAGAAGCTTGACTACTGGCTGGGAGTGCAATAATCTTGCAAGGAACTGGAGGAAGGGCAAGGCTTTTATAGCATGTCCAATTAGCAAGCAGGGTGGAGCCAACAAGGAACTGGATCAGTGTTCAAATAGCTGTATAATGTTGCTTACCATTCCACTGGGGGGATGGGGGAATGGTGATGTCATCAGCTTACTTTACGTTGTTACAGCAAAAAATATACTTGTGTGAGAGTGGCTTAACGGTATCGATCGAACAAAGAAAAATGAAACACCCAAACTACAGTACATGTGAATCTATACACTAATGCACATAATGAACATCTGGAGGAAGAAGGGCAAAGAAGGGGGAAGTATGGTGGCTCAATGGTTAGCCCTGTTGGCTTGCAGTCCTGAGGTCCTAGGTTCATATCTGACCAAAGACCACATCTGCATGGAGTTTGTGTGGGTTTCTTCATAATAATCACCTTATATAGAACATGCATTTATGGCAAAGAAACACAGGCGTACTCTATGCAGATGTTGCCCTTGGTCAAATAATAATAATAATAATAATAATCTTTATTTGTATAGCGCCAACATATTCCGCAGCGCTTACATAGACAGGGGGGAATACAGAAAGACAAAATACAAACATTACAGAACCACGGTTACATATAGTAATCAGTTGATTGATACAATAGGGGTGAGGGTCCTGCTCCAACGAGCTTACATACTACAAGTAATGGGGTGATACAGAGGGTAAAGGGGCTGGAGATGTGCACAGTATGGCGAGGTGGAGAGTGAGCGATGCTATACACATAGACAATGGTCAGACATTTAGCCGTGTGACGGCAGAAACGGTGTGACTGCAGGAGCGGTTTATGATGGCTAGCAGGGATTGCAGTCAGTAGGTCAGGGAGCATGTTATCAGGCGGAGTACAGAGAGGTTTGTTTAGGGAATGCGGTATGCCTCCCTGAAGAGGTGCGTTTTTAGAGCACGCCTGAAGTTCTGCGAGTCCTGGATTGCTCGGGTAGCCTTTGGTAGTGCGTTCCAGAGGACCGGTGCTGCTCTGGAGAAGTCTTGGAGGCGGGAATTTTGAACCTAGGACCGCAAGGCAGCAGTGCTAACCACTAAGCTTTATGGGTAAAGTGAATTTTCGGTTTGATCGTTTTAAAAGTGCACTAAACTCAAAAAAGAAATCTATATATTTTTTGTGTGTGTGTACGTTTGTGTTTTGGAGGTGAAATATGTAATTTGTGTCTAAAGACCACTTACCAACTTGTAGAGCGAAAAGGCTTGATCCTCAGATATCTTTCCGGACGCTCTTTGTTTTGGGACTGTAAATGTTAATGAACTTTTCCTCCTTTTATGCAGACATCCAAAAACAAGCCTCTCCCTTTTCTAACTTAATCACTTGTCTGCTTCCAATCTGCATGATCTTAAAAAGGACACCCACCTTGCTATATAGCTCATTCGCAAGAGAAAATATATAGGCTCATGCCTCCTTTATCTTAAGGTACCTTTACATGGGACAGCTATTGCCCAAATGATAGCTGGAAACGGCGAATTCAAGCGATGGACATTCCAAGTACAAGCAGACGCCAACTGGGCACTGGGTGACAAACACTCATTTGTCAGTCACTTGGTTTTTAGCCGAACTGCTTATCCACAAGAGACAAGATACATTTTCCCCTAGCTACCCTGGCCATGCTGTAGGAATAGACCAGTGTCTTCCCCCTCTTTGCTCTTGGAAGGCAATGAGACCACGTTTCTCAATCCAGAATGTGATTGTTCTCAGTCAGAGAAGCCAAGTAATCTTAGATTTGATACCTTTTTAATAGCTAACAAAAAACATGACATTATAGCGAGCTTTTGAATGCAGGGTTCTTTCTCAGGCTTATGGAATAGATCCCAAGATGGAGACACATAAAAAGGCACGGACATGGTGTGATTAATTGCACTTTAACCCTTTCCAATCTACTGTCTGACCTCTGAAGACATTATGATTTAAGGCTGTACAGCTTCGATGTTGGAAGACGTCCGTCGGGGTTCTCTTACTGTATATTGCCAGCCTCTCTGCTGTCGGAGCCTATCCAACATGTCACCTCATGCAGTACTGGCTTTAGCCAGCATATAGTGCCGTTGTATAACGGCCGAAAAAGAGTAAGCCCCTTAGGAAAACCAGGATAGAAATCGGATTGGAAAGGGTTAAAACAATACCAGAACAGGATCAGTAGAGCAGTAAATACTTAGTCCACTGATAAAGGATGTGAAGGTTTTATGGTCCCTAAACTGGTGTTAGGGGGTCACCAGGTCTGTTATCTGTGCAATAGATCTCTCTTCTCCAGTCACGCATGAACGCCCTTGAAATATTTAGGCCTGTGATGAAAGTGTCAAAGATGGTTATAAACTTGTACTCCCAAACTCTCCTATGACACTGAGACTTGAAGTTGTCTTTTAATACAGTAACTGTCTTATGTTCTATGTTGCTTCCGTGACTAGAAAAATGCTCAGCCGCAGACAATTGTCTTTCTTTCTTTAATTGTATGGCGATGAGACCTCATCCTCGCTTTCAGTTTTTGTCCTATTTTTCTAACATAGAGCCCCCAACAGGACATTTACTGCACTGGATACACAACATCAGACATGGAGCATGTGAATGTCCCAGGGATCTTATAGTCCTGCTGTGTGTTGGGGATCTGTATTCTGTCCGTGGTCCGTACATGTGAGCAGGTCTTACAGTACCTTACATTGCAGGGATAAGTTCCTTTTTGTGTGTCGGAGGGCAATGTATTCCTGATTATAAGGTTCCTCAAATTTGGAGGTTGCCTGTAACACAGAAGCAGAGGGTCCCGGAATATGGTGTTCAGACTGTCATCCTTGTGTAGGTTATGGTAGAGTTTCTTTGCAGTTTTCCTTAGGTCACTAAGATTGTAGGTCACTACTAGAGACACACGATTGTTTCCTTCCTTCTCCTTGTATTGGAGTAGTTGATTCCTGGGTATCCTGGTGGCTCTGGTGATTTGTTCATCAATTGAGGTGGGATGGTAGCCCTGATTTATAAATGTCCTTTTAAGATGGTATAAATGTTCCTCTCTGTCTGTTGGGTTGGAGCAGATCCGGTTGTAACTGATGGCCTGGCTTTAGACAGTGGACTTTTTAATGTGTTAAGGGTGGAAGCTGTCCCATCTGAGGTATGTCGGCTGGTCAATTGGTTTTCGGTATAGGGATGTCTGTATTGAGTTGTTTAGCTTTTCGGACACCACAATAAAAATGTAAATTTCTGTATACAAGTAGCTTAATGTCAGGTTTATGGTGGGGTGGAATATATTGAATTTCGTAGAATTTTATTAGTTCTTGTTTGGTGTTGGTCCAGATGATTATGATGTCCTTAATGTACCAGCAGTAGGCCAATGGTTTGCTGGAGCAGGAGGCCAGAAAGTCACTCTCCAGATTTGCTATGAAAAGTTAGCATTTTACTCCCCATGGCGGTCCTGGTGAGTTGCAGGAATATCTCTTTGCCAAAGGAAAAATCTTGTAGTGCAGATTCAGGGCGAGCACCCACTGGTGTTTGCGTTTTTTTCCCGCGGAAAACGCAGAGTTTTCGCCGCGTTTCCCGCGATTTTTCTGCGGCGTTTTTCGCGGCGTTTTTTGCGGCGTTTTTCGCGGCTTTTCCTTTAATTTCCATGGAGAAAAATAAGGACACATATGCAACTGACAGTTCCTATGTTAAAAACGCAAACGCAACGCAAAAAAAACGCCAGTGGACAGGAACACATGTTATCTCTATGCCTGTGCAGGAAAAACGCAAAACGCAGGTAAAAAAACGCCAGTGCGTGCTCACCCTCAGAGGTAACACCGTTGGCCTCAAGGTGTGCCTGTGCAGCATGTGAATCCTTGCATGCGAACTGGGCAGGTAGTCGCTAACCTTGTCACGGGGCAGTAACACACCTGGGCCAGTAGGTCCACACGAGCAGGGCTCAAAAGATCCCACTGAGGAGTGGGGTGGGTAAAATAAAATAAAATCACTCGTGACGCCAGCACCTTTGTTGGTGTGAATGAAAGAAAGACGTAATAGCAAATTCAAAGGTACAAAAATGTACTCTGCTTCTTGTGTCGGTTCGTGAGGTAGATCTTCTTCACCGCAATTACAGAGGAGTGGAAGACATGGCAATAAGGCTTGTACTAGTATATATGTAGTACTTAGCAATACAGGGGAGAAGAGATGCTATGGACCAAAACTGACTAAATAGAAATGCTAAAATGCTGCTAAAATGACTGATTAGAAATAGAGAAGGATCCCTGAAATATTTCACTGTTGAACAGAACCGCAAAATGGCCGCTGACACTGAGTGTAATAACTGAACACAAAATGGCGGCCAGCAGTGATCTTGCTTCTAGTGAGACGCTATTCCCTTCTGCGATGATTAAGAATGACACGAGAAATGTTAGATGCTTTTCTGAGGTAAAATATTTAGAGAACTAACTCTGCTTGCTTTTATCTTCCTTCTACCAATTAGACTGAGTGTAAACTTGAACTTCACTGAGGTGATTTTAGTTCAGGCCGGTCACTCATGTATACAGGTGCCAGGCAGGCACCGGACTGTCATACATCAGGCCTGTATACAGGTGCCAGGCAGGCACCGGACTATCATACATCAGGCCCGTATACAGGTGCCAGACATGCATCAGACTATCATAGATCAGGCCCGTATACAGGTGCCAGGCAGGCACCGGACTATCATACATCAGGCCCGTATACAAGTGCCAGGCATGCACCGGACTGTCATACATCAGGCCCGTATACAGGTGCCAGGCATGCATCGGACTATCATACATCAGGCCAGTATACAGGTGCCAGGCATGCATCGGACTATCATACATCAGGCCAGTATACAGGTGCCAGGCATGCACCGGACTGTCAATACATCAGGCCAGTATACAGGTGCCAGGCATGCACCGGACTGTCATACATCAGGCCCATATACAGGTGCCAGGCATGCATCGGACTGTCATACATCAGGCCCGTATACAGGTGCCAGGCATGCAGCGGACTATCATACATCAGGCCCGTATACAGGTGCCAGGCAGGCACCGGACTATCATACATCAGGCCCGTATACAGGTGTCAGGCATGCAGCGGACTGTCATACATCAGGCCAGTATACAGGTGCCAGGCATGCAGCGGACTGTCATACATCAGGCCAGTATACAGGTGCCAGGCATGCAGCGGACTGTCATACATCAGGCCCGTATACAAGTGCCAGGCATGCACCGGACTGTCATACATCAGGCCCGTATACAAGTGCCAGGCATGCCCCGGACTGTCATACATCAGGCCCATATACAGGTGCCAGGCATGCATCGGACAGTCATAAATCAGGCCCGTATACAGGTGCCAGGCATGCATCGGACTATCATACATCAGGCCCGTATACAAGTGCCAGGCAGGCACCGGACTATCATACATCAGGCCCGTATACAGGTGCCAGGCATGCAGCGGACTGTCATACATCAGGCCAGTATACAGGTGCCAGGCATGCAGCAGACTATCATACATCAGGCCAGTATACAGGGGCCAGGCATGCACCGGACTGTCATACATCAGGCCCGTATACAGGTGACAGGCATGCAGCGGACTGTCATACATCAGGCCAGTATACAGGTGCCAGGCATGCAGCGGACTATCATACATCAGGCCAGTATACAGGTGCCAGGCATGCACCGGACTGTCATACATCAGGCCCGTATACAGGTGCCAGGCATGCACCGGACTGTCATACATCAGGCCCGTATACAGGTGCCAGGCATGCATCGGACTATCATACATCAGGCCCGTATACAGGTGCCAAGCATGCACCGGGCTGTCATACATCAGGCCAGTATACAGGTGACAGGCATGCAGCGGTCTGTCATACATCAGGCCAGTATACAGGTGCCAGGCATGCATCGGACTATCATACATCAGGCCAGTATACAGGTGCCAGGCATGCATCGGACTATCATACATCAGGCCTGTATACAGGTGCCAGGCATGCAGCGGACTGTCATACATCAGGCCCGTATACAAGTGCCAGGCATGCACCGGACTGTCATACATCAGGCCCGTATACAGGTGCCAGGCATGCATCGGACTGTCATACATCAGGCCAGTATACAGGTGCCAGGCATGCATCGGACTATCATACATCAGGCCAGTATACAGGTGCCAGGCATGCACCGGACTGTCAATACATCAGGCCAGTATACAGGTGCCAGGCATGCACCGGACTGTCATACATCAGGCCCGTATACAAGTGCCAGGCATGCCCCGGACTGTCATACATCAGGCCCATATACAGGTGCCAGGCATGCATCGGACTGTCATACATCAGGCCCGTATACAGGTGCCAGGCATGCAGCGGACTATCATACATCAGGCCCGTATACAGGTGCCAGGCAGGCACCGGACTATCATACATCAGGCCCGTATACAGGTGTCAGGCATGCACCGGACTGTCATACATCAGGCCCGTATACAGGTGCCAGGCATGCAGCGGACTGTCATACATCAGGCCAGTATACAGGTGACAGGCATGCATCGGACTGTCATACATCAGGCCCGTATACAAGTGCCAGGCATGCCCCGGACTGTCATACATCAGGCCCATATACAGGTGCCAGGCATGCATCGGACTGTCATACATCAGGCCCGTATACAGGTGCCAGGCATGCAGCGGACTATCATACATCAGGCCCGTATACAGGTGCCAGGCAGGCACCGGACTATCATACATCAGGCCCGTATACAGGTGTCAGGCATGCAGCGGACTGTCATACATCAGGCCAGTATACAGGTGCCAGGCATGCAGCGGACTGTCATACATCAGGCCCGTATACAGGTGCCAGGCATGCACCGGACTGTCATACATCAGGCCAGTATACAGGTGCCAGGCATGCATCGGACTATCATACATCAGGCCCGTATACAGGTGCCAAGCATGCACCGGGCTGTCATACATCAGGCCAGTATACAGGTGACAGGCATGCAGCGGACTGTCATACATCAGGCCAGTATACAGGTGCCAGGCATGCATCGGACTGTCATACATCAGGCCCGTATACAAGTGCCAGGCATGCACCGGACTGTCATACATCAGGCCCGTATACAGGTGCCAGGCATGCATCGGACTGTCATACATCAGGCCAGTATACAGGTGCCAGGCATGCACCGGACTGTCATACATCAGGCCCGTATACAGGTGCCAAGCATGCAGCGGGCTGTCATACATCAGGCCAGTATACAGGTGCCAGGCATGCATCGGACTGTCATACATCAGGCCCGTATACAAGTGCCAGGCATGCATCGGACTGTCATACATCAGGCCCGTATACAGGTGCCAGGCATGCATCGGACTGTCATACATCAGGCCCGTATACAAGTGCCAGGCATGCACCGGACTGTCATACATCAGGCCCGTATACAGGTGCCAGGCATGCATCGGACTGTCATACATCAGGCCCGTATACAGGTGCCAGGCATGCACCGGACTGTCATACATCAGGCCAGTATACAGGTGACAGGCATGCAGCGGACTGTCATACATCAGGCCCGTATACAGGTGCCAGGCATGCATCGGACTGTCATACATCAGGCCCGTATACAAGTGCCAGGCATGCACCGGACTGTCATACATCAGGCCCGTATACAGGTGCCAGGCATGCATCGGACTGTCATACATCAGGCCCGTATACAGGTGCCAGGCATGCACCGGACTGTCATACATCAGGCCAGTATACAGGTGACAGGCATGCATCGGACTGTCATACATCAGGCCCGTATACAAGTGCCAGGCATGCACCGGACTGTCATACATCAGGCCCGTATACAGGTGCCAGGCATGCATCGGACTGTCATACATCAGGCCCGTATACAGGTGCCAGGCATGCACCGGACTGTCATACATCAGGCCCGTATACAGGTGCCAGGCATGCATCGGACTGTCATACATCAGGCCCGTATACAGGTGCCAAGCATGCAGCGGGCTGTCATACATCAGGCCCGTATACAGGTGCCAAGCATGCAGCGGGCTGTCATACATCAGGCCCGTATACAGGTGCCATGCAGGCACCGGACTGTCATACATCAGGCCCGTATACAGGTGCCAGGCAGGCACCGGACTGTCATACATCAGGCCCGTATACAGGTGCCAGGCATGTACCGGACTATCATACATCAGGCCTGTATACAGGTGCCAGGCAGGCACCGGACTATCATACATCAGGCCCGTATACAGGTGCCAGACATGCATCAGACTATCATAGATTAGGCCCGTATACAGGTGCCAGGCAGGCACCGGACTATCATACATCAGGTCCATATACAGGTGCCAGGCATGCATCAGACTATCATAGATCAGGCCAGTATACAGGTGCCAGGCATGCAGCGGACTATCATACATCAGGCCCGTATACAAGTGACAGGCATGCACCGGACTGTCATACATCAGGCCCGTATACAGGTGCCAGGCATGCATCGGACTGTCATACATCAGGCCCGTATACAGGTGCCAGGCATGCATCGGACTGTCATACATCAGGCCCGTATACAGGTGCCAGGCATGCATCGGACTGTCATACATCAGGCCCGTGTACAGGTGCCCGGCATGCATCGGACTATCATACATCAGGCCCGTATACAGGTGCCAGGCATGCATCGGACTGTCATACATCAGGCCCGTATACAAGTGCCAGGCATGCACCGGACTGTCATACATCAGGCCCGTATACAGGTGCCAGGCATGCATCGGACTGTCATACATCAGGCCCGTGTACAGGTGCCAGGCATGCATCGGACTGTCATACATCAGGCCCGTATACAGGTGCCAAGCATGCAGCGGGCTGTCATACATCAGGCCCGTATCCAGGTGCCAGGCATGCAGCGGACTGTCATACATAAGGCCCGTATACAGCTGCCAGGCATGCACCGGACTGTCATAAATCAGGCCCGTATCCAGGTGCCAGGCATGTACCGGACTGTCATACATCAGGCCAGTATACAGGTGCCAGGCATGCAGCGGACTATCATACATCAGGCCCGTATACAGGTGCCAGGCATGCAGCGGACTATCATACATCAGGCCCGTATACAGGTGCCAGGCATGCACCGGACTGTCATACATCAGGCCAGTATACAGGTGACAGGCATGCAGCGGACTGTCATACATCAGGCCAGTATACAGGTGCCAGGCATGCATCGGACTGTCATACATCAGGCCCGTATACAGGTGCCAGGCATGCACCGGACTATCATACATCAGGCCCGTATACAGGTGCCAGGCATGCACCGGACTATCATACATCAGGCCCGTATACAGGTGCCAGGCATGCACCGGACTATCATACATCAGGCCTGTATACAGGTGCCAGGCATGCACCGGACTATCATACATCAGGCCCGTATACAGGTGCCAGGCATGCACCGGACTATCATACATCAGGCCCGTATACACGTGCCAGGCATGCACCGGACTATCATACATCAGGCCCGTATACAGCTGCCAGGCATGCACCGGACTGTCATACATCAGGCCCGTATACAGGTGCCAGGCATGCAGCGGACTGTCATACATCAGGCCAGTATACAGGTGCCAGGCATGCAGCGGACTATCATACATCAGGCCCGTATACAAGTGACAGGCATGCACCGGACTGTCATACATCAGGCCCGTATACAGGTGCCAGGCATGCATCGGACTGTCATACATCAGGCCCGTATACAAGTGCCAGGCATGCACCGGACTGTCATACATCAGGCCCGTATACAGGTGCCAGGCATGCATCGGACTGTCATACATCAGGCCCGTATACAAGTGCCAGGCATGCACCGGACTGTCATACATCAGGCCCGTATACAGGTGCCAGGCATGCATCGGACTGTCATACATCAGGCCCGTATACAGGTGCCAGGCATGCACCGGACTGTCATACATCAGGCCCGTATACAGGTGCCAGGCATGCATCGGACTGTCATACATCAGGCCCGTATACAGGTGCCAGGCATGCATCGGACTGTCATACATCAGGCCCGTATACAAGTGCCAGGCATGCACCGGACTATCATACATCAGGCCCGTATACAGCTGCCAGGCATGCACTGGACTGTCATACATCAGGCCCGTATACAGGTGCCAGGCATGCAGCGGACTGTCATACATCAGGCCAGTATACAGGTGCCTGGCATGCAGCGGACTATCATACATCAGGCCCGTATACAGGTGCCAAGCATGCAGAGGGCTGTCATACATCAGGCCCGTATACAGCTGCCAAGCATGCAGCGGGCTGTCATACATCAGGCCCGTATACAGGTGCCATGCAGGCACCGGACTGTCATACATCAGGCCCGTATACAGGTGCCAGGCAGGCACCGGACTGTCATACATCAGGCCCGTATACAGGTGCCAGGCATGTACCGGACTGTCATACATCAGGCCTGTATACAGGTGCCAGGCAGGCACCGGACTATCATACATCAGGCCCGTATACAGGTGCCAGACATGCATCAGACTATCATAGATTAGGCCCGTATACAGGTGCCAGGCAGGCACCGGACTATCATACATCAGGTCCATATACAGGTGCCAGGCATGCATCAGACTACCATAGATCAGGCCAGTATACAGGTGCCAGGCATGCAGCGGACTATCATACATCAGGCCCGTATACAAGTGACAGGCATGCACCGGACTGTCATATATCAGGCCCGTATACAGGTGCCAGGCATGCATCGGACTGTCATACATCAGGCCCGTATACAAGTGCCAGGCATGCATCGGACTGTCATACATCAGGCCCGTGTACAGGTGCCCGGCATGCATCGGACTATCATACATCAGGCCCGTATACAGGTGCCAGGCATGCATCGGACTGTCATACATCAGGCCCGTATACAAGTGCCAGGCATGCACCGGACTGTCATACATCAGGCCCGTATACAGGTGCCAGGCATGCATCAGACTGTCATACATCAGGCCCGTGTACAGGTGCCAGGCATGCATCGGACTATCATACATCAGGCCCGTATCCAGGTGCCAGGCATGCAGCGGACTGTCATACATAAGGCCCGTATACAGCTGCCAGGCATGCACCGGACTGTCATAAATCAGGCCCGTATCCAGGTGCCAGGCATGTACCGGACTGTCATACATCAGGCCAGTATACAGGTGCCAGGCATGCAGCGGACTATCATAAATCAGGCCAGTATCCAGGTGCCAGGCATGTACCGGACTGTCATACATCAGGCCCGTATACAGGTGCCAGGCATGCAGCGGACTATCATACATCAGGCCCGTATACAGGTGCCAGGCATGCAGCGGACTATCATACATCAGGCCCGTATACAGGTGCCAGGCATGCAGCGGACTATCATACATCAGGCCCGTATACAGGTGCCAGGCATGCACCGGACTATCATACATCAGGCCCGTGTACAGGTGCCAGGCATGCACCGGACTATCATACATCAGGCCCGTATACAGGTGCCAGGCATGCACCGGACTATCATACATCAGGCCCGTATACAGGTGCCAGGCATGCACCGGACTATCATACATCAGGCCCGTATACAGGTGCCAGGCATGCACCGGACTATCATACATCAGGCCCGTATACACGTGCCAGGCATGCACCGGACTATCATACATCAGGCCCGTATACAGCTGCCAGGCATGCACCGGACTGTCATACATCAGGCCCGTATACAGGTGCCAGGCATGCACCGGACTGTCATACATCAGGCCAGTATACAGGTGCCAGGCATGCAGCGGACTATCATACATCAGGCCAGTATACAGGTGCCAGGCATGCACCGGACTGTCATACATCAGGCCAGTATACAGGTGCCAGGCATGCACCGGACTGTCATACATCAGGCCAGTATACAGGTGCCAGGCATGCACCGGACTATCATACATCAGGCCCGTATACAGGTGCCAGGCATGCACCGGACTATCATACATCAGGCCCGTATACAGGTGCCAGGCATGCACCGGACTATCATACATCAGGCCCGTATACAGGTGCCAGGCATGCATCGGACTATCATACATCAGGCCCTTATACAGGTGCCAGGCATGCACCGGACTATCATACATCAGGCCCGTATACAGGTGCCAGGCATGCATCGGACTATCATACATCAGGCCCGTATACAGGTGCCAGGCATGCACCGGACTATCATACATCAGGCCCGTATACAGGTGCCAGGCATGCATCGGACTGTCATACATCAGGCCCGTATACAGGTGCCAGGCATGCACCGGACTATCATACATCAGGCCCGTATACAGGTGCCAGGCATGCACCGGACTATCATACATCAGGCCCGTATACAGGTGCCAGGCATGCACCGGACTGTTATACATCAGGCCTATATACAGGTGCCAGGCATGCACCGGACTATCATACATCAGGCCCGTATACAGGTGCCAGGCATGCACCGGACTGTTATACATCAGGCCCGTATACAGGTGCCAGGCATGCATCGGACTATCATACATCAGGCCCGTATACAGGTGCCAGGCATGCAGCGGACTATCATACATCAGGCCCGTATACAGGTGCCAGGCATGCATCGGACTATCATACATCAGGCCCGTATACAGGTGCCAGGCATGCACCGGACTATCATACATCAGGCCCGTATACAGGTGCCAGGCATGCATCGGACTATCATACATCAGGCCCGTATACAGGTGCCAGGCATGCACCGGACTATCATACATCAGGCCCGTATACAGGTGCCAGGCATGCACCGGACTGCCATATATCAGGCCCGTATACAGGTGCCAGGCATGCACCGGACTATCATACATCAGGCCCGTATACAGGTGCCAGGCAGGCACCAGACTGTCATACATCAGGCCTATATACACGTGCCAGGCATGCACCGGACTGTCATACATCAGGCCTATATACACGTGCCAGGCATGCACCGGACTGTCATACATCAGTCCGCTGCCTGCCTGGCACCTGTATACTGGCCTATCATACATCAGGCCCGCCACACTCTCTGAGGCACCCGCTCGCTTCTGATCGTACCCACACCGGAGCACAACCACCGGCATCCAGTCTGGACCGCGTCTCCTCAAAACCTCCTGCGCACTTCGGGTCCACGGCTAATCTAACTATCTGGGTCACCACAGCACACGCTAGCTCCTCCCCCTCACCTGCTCAACCACACAGAAACCTCTATGCTCTCCCAGCAACCAATCAGCAAATCTAAACGCAGTGCTGCCGGGCAGATTATACATTAAAGACATAGCGATGCTTTACATGAAGCACAGTCACAGCAACCGAATATAACATGGCTAATTGCCTGTGAACCCTGCAGGGCCACGCTCCGGGCCACTACACCTGGCAGGCGGTCAGTCCATCTTCATATGGGACGCACACTCAATTCAGAAAGACAGAGAACTCAGACTGGGGGGACTTAACACTTACTTTAGCTCCCCAACTAAACAAAGAATACGTACAACATCTGCTGGCTTGTTGTGGGTAGGCCACAGCCTTTATTTAACCATATAAACTTTATTTCAAAACGTAAATAACTTTCTCTTTACCTTCCATGCCAATTAAATGTCCATTTTTCATTGAAACTTGTTCTTGTATACTGCGGCGTAAGAAGGCCCTTACCGGCCTGTAAAGCCCTACCCTTCCTAGCTGGCATGGAAGTCCTAACTACCGCCACGAAGGATGCAGCATATTTCTATGCTGCACTCCGCCCCCCACATGCCAGCAATAACGCCGACTCCACCCCATCCTGCAATCTAGACAGGAAAATATCTAACCCTATCTCACTAAGATGAACCCCATCGCGCCTCATCATCCCGCGCTCTCTTCTCTCCAGCTCCCAATGGTGGATGGCTATTCCGCCCAAGGCTTGCACGTGCTTAGATATCCTGAAATTAACCGTTCTCCGTACTCGCTCAATCGCCTCGTTATCCCGCGCTTCCCTCCAGATTCTTCTGGCCACTATGTCTGACCAGACAATTATCATTCGCTTAAAGAACAGTTTAAAACGATAAATGTCCTCTTTCATCAGGGAAATGAGCTCCGCTACTTTTATTTTACCGAGGTCATTTCCTCCTGCATGAATGACCAGTATAACTTTATCATTCTCCCAGCTGCTGATTCTCAATACCTCCTGGAGCAGCCTGGGCCATTGCAAACCTCTAATCCCTCTCCAATGTACTGGAACCTTGAGGCCTAAATTGCCTCCGATAGGCCTATTTCAGGCTCTCCTCTCGGCCCAGTATATATATGAGTGGCCTATCACCCATACCGACCAATCCGTAACTGTAAATAAATAAAGAAAACATACACCGAAAAGAACATCACAACCAATGTATAAATCATATGAAAACTCTAAGGTCCGGTCGCACATAAGACCTGTACGCATCTGATCTCCAGCGACCCACTCTTTTAATACCCTCGATACCCATGCCGCATGAAAAAGCGGACGTCGCAGCCCCTATCCTAAATGAGTGTGATCCGAAAT
Source organism: Eleutherodactylus coqui (assembly GCF_035609145.1). Lineage (NCBI taxonomy): Eukaryota > Metazoa > Chordata > Amphibia > Anura > Eleutherodactylidae > Eleutherodactylus > Eleutherodactylus coqui. The sequence goes on along the minus strand of NC_089837.1, from coordinate 57,781,636 downwards.
CCTTTGGGTTGAGGCCCAATTTATTCAGACTACCGTGCATGACCGCTGTGAACTGGTATTTGGTTAAAGGGAGGCCCGACGCATGCTTCAAAAACGGGCCCGTTCCGCAGTGGCGTTCCAAAAACCCCGTTATCAAAATTACCGGACACCATTTTGTTCCCAATTTGCCTATCCTGAGCCATTCTCCAACCCCGTAAACATCTGTTTTTGATCTCCGAACACCAATTTTAATGCAGTCTCCGTCAACTAACACGTCTCCGTACATCAGTCCCCCAGGTCTACTTTTACTTGCTGACACTAATTCCCCAATCCGCAACGCTGCGAAAAAGGCAATTACAAAGGCCACTCGGAAAAGCTCCGCCTCGGAGCCCTCCTCGCAAACCTCTCCCAGTACTTCTAATATAGCATTTAGCAACTCAAACGTGATCGGTCTCCTTCCGTCCTTTGTCACTTTATCCTTCTTCCACCCTTTAATAATCTGCCCGAAAACGAAATCTTTAGTCACATCCCTCGACCTGTGTAACCGCATTAAAAAGGCCACCGCCGTCAAATGTTTTTTGGCCGCGTCCGCCGACGCCCCCTTTTTACGCATTGCCGCTAATGTGTCTAAAGTTACCGCCTTCGCTCTTTCTTCCGAAGGAAACTTTCCACCCGCTGCTGCTATCCACTCTTTCCATACGTTATTATACCGTCTCCATGTGGTACTTGAAACTGACTTCTTTACGAGAGCTAACAGCTCTCTTCTATCATTTCCCACAAGAAAGCAGGGCAACATACCCCCTCGACCTCCGCCGTCGGGTGCAGCTCCCTGAATGTTGACATCTGAAAGCGAGAAAGAGCATCAGCAGTAGCATTCAAATAACCCGGTACATATCGTGCTTTAAATCTTACGTTGTGCTGTAAACACCGTAGAACCAAATGGCGTAATGCCACCAGCACCAACGTTGATGACGACGATTGCCTGTTTACCACCTGTACCACCGACTGGTTATCGGACCAGAAACAGATATTCTTATTGGCCAACCTCAGGCCCCAAATCTCCATTGCCACCATTAACGGGAATATCTCCAAAAGTGCCACATTTTTTACCCATTGCTTCTGCTTCCAAGAACTTGGCCAAGCAGCGCAACACCACCGGTTACCATATAGAACTCCAAAACCATGTGATCCAGCTGCATCCGACACCAAACCGATCTCCTCGTTTTGCCTCTCATCCTCCGAGCATATGACCTGGCCGTTGAAAGAACCGAGGAAAACTCTCCATACATGCAAGTCCAACTTCATTCCTTTCGACACTCTGATAAAATGATGGGGCTCTCTTGCCCCTCTTGTTGCCAATGACAACCGCCGAGAGAAAGCTCGCCCCATCGGAATGACCTTGCACGCGAAATTAATTAAGCCTACCAGAACTTGTAGCTGGTGAAGTGTAACTTTCCGCGAACTACACACCAAATCTACCGCTTGTCGCAAACGCGCCACCTTATCGTCGGGCAAGCGGAAAATCATCTCCACTGTGTCAATTTCGATACCTAAAAAACTCAACCTTGACACTGGGCCCACTGTTTTCTCAACCGACAATGGCACGCCTGCCTTACGCATTAAAAAACGAAAAGACGAAAGTAAAAACTCGCAAACCGTCGAGTTAGCTTGTCCAACAAAAAGGAAATCGTCTAGATAGTGCAATACCGATGCGCTGCCCGTCTCAACCTTTAACATCCACTCCAAAAAGGAGCTGAAAACCTCGAAATAATAACACGAGATCGAGCAGCCCATTGGCAGGCACATATCGACAAAAAACTGATCCTCAATTCTGCACCCCAGTAGATGGAAGCACTGTGGGTGCACCGGCAAGAGGCGGAAAGCCGATTCTATATCGGCTTTCGCTAACCATGCACCTCTGCCCGCTTTTCTAACCAACTCAACTGCCCCGTCAAATGACGCATATGACACCGCCGCTTGCTCCTTTGCTATCCCGTCGTTAACGGATTCCCCGGACGGGTATGATAAATGGTGTATGAGTCTAAACTTGCCGGTTTCTTTCTTTGGTACTAGGCCCAAAGGAGAAACCCGCAAGTTGCCGAAAGGCGGCTCCAAAAATGGCCCCGCCATTCGTCCCAACTCTACTTCCTTTAACAACTTTTCAAGTACTAACTCTTTGTTGTCGCGAGCGGATTTTAAATTTTGGCAAAATGACGCTGCAGACACGTTAGAATGTGGGATGAAGAAACCTTCAGCAAAACCCGCCCTAAGCAGGCTTGCTTCCTGTCTCCGTGGGTACCGGTCGAGCCACGGCTCCAGGTACTGAACGCTCACCGGCGTTCGCCCCTGTGCCGGGAACTCCCGCCGCTCGTTGACGCCGGAAACATCGCATCGCTGTATGCGACCCGCCGCAAATAGAGCATTCGTGTCTAAATTTGCACGATGCCTGGAAACGGCAATGGCCCTCGTTGAAGGCCCAGCATGATCCAGATGGCTTAGGGGCCACAGGAGTCTGCTGTCCGCCGGCACCTGTGGCCGTTCCATGAAAGCTAGGTCTCGTCGGTTTCTGAGCCAGTATCAGCTGGATCCACATGTCTGTCGCCTTCGTTGCCCAGCTGATACTGTCAGAGCCCGCTATCCTGCGACGAAAATCTTCGTCGTATCTCCACCAAGCCGACCCCCCGTGCAATTTATATGCACTGTGGATCGTGTTGATGTAGACAAGCATCTCGGGCCCTTTCTGAGGATACTGACGGCACACGACGTGCGCCAGCATCAAAAAGGCCTGTAGCCAGTTCCCAAAAGTTTTAGCCACCTTGGGTTTTTTCTCGCCCCCACGCTCTGAAAAACGTTCCTTGTCGACTGACACATGTTCAGCCGACAACAGTGACCAAATGTCCACGTAACCACCATTTATTATTTTACTCACCACTTTGTCCTCCAGCCCGGCATCCAGCGGGGCTACACCACAAAAAAGCGAATCCGCTAATTTAAAACCATCACTCACTCCTGCCCCCGTAGGCAGACTCTTCCGTCCTTGTACAGGACCACCAACCTCGGGCAAGGCCGACCTCCCCGGTTGCTTATGGGACACTGGTAGTCCCTTCTCCTTCTCATAATTATCACACAAAGCTCTCAAAGCTGACATAAAATCATCCTTCCGGCCTGCGCCGGGCACATTATCCCAAACTCTATTTAAATGCACCGACTCACCCGCCTCGTTGTCCTCCGGCATCGCCAAGGGAAAGCTGGGTGCGGGCAGTGATGATTGGCTGTAGGGTCGGTGCGCCGCGTGTCGTTCTCCGCTGGTAACACCCCGGCCACTCGGAGTCCTTATTTTTGCAGCCCCGTAGGCCGAAACTCCATCTCCCGATCTGCTCAATCTCTCTCCTTCAGCACTACCTGCGGAAAAAGCCGGCGAGCGTAAGAAAGGGTATTGTGCAAATTGTGCGGCCGCCCCTCGGCCGCCATGTCTGACTTTCTGCGACACCGCTTCTGAGCGACTGAACTGCGCCACCGCCTGCGTGACTCTGCTCCTCCTCCTCCTCGTTCCTGCTACCGGTGATGACGCGCTGCTAAACTCCTCCATCTCACTCGCCGATTGACTCTCATCCGTTGCATCCTGCTGCCTGCTATGCTCCTGCCTCCTGCCAGGAGCGTAGCGCTCGCGCTGACTGATGGCATGCGCTGTGGACCTGTGTCTGGCCGCCGGCTCATAACTACTGCCGGCAGCCTGCATGCGCCTATCGCGCCTATGATAGGGGGGTGCTTGGTGACTTGTGGCTGCTGGCGCTCCGGAGCGGTTATTTGCCGCCTCGTAATGGCTGCCGCTGGGCCCCCCCCTCCCCCTCCCGCGCCCCGAGCATGTGGCGCTGTGATTTCAGCCCCCCCCTGCTCCCCCACTGTGCAGCGCTCGCCCCCTCCCTCCCCCTGCTTTCCCCCCCCCGCTGCTGCTCGAACGTGATGAGGGAGATGCACTTACCAGCATCTCCCCCCTAACGGCTGCCGCCGCTCCGCGGCCGGGACTACATCTCCCCGGCGTATCCCTACGCGCGCCTGCTGCGCCACGTGGGGAGCGCTCCGTTGTCGCCATCCTTGCTCTGCTGGCAGCCGCGGGAACACCTCCTCCCGCGCCGGACTTACCCGATCCTGGCCTCGCCGACACACCGAAGGTTGGTCCGTCTCTCCCTTCTACCTCACCGTCGCTGACCCGGATGCGTCCTATCGGCTCTGCTTCCTCCATGCCGCGCTGCGACCGCGCGGCACCGCTCCTCCTCGCTCCTTCTGTTCTGGGGCTCCTCACTGGCACAGCTCTCTTCACCACCGGGCTGGGGCTCAAACGGGCGGGTGGATTCCTCCTCCGGACGGGTCTTCCCCTGGGCTCATCGCTGCTGGGCAACACTGGTTGGCTTCGGGCATGTCTTCCCCTGGGCTCCTCGCTGCTGGGCAAAACGGGTCGGCTTCGGGCGCGTCTTCCCCTGGGCTCCTCGCTGCTGGGCAACACGGATGTATTACAGCTTTCCCCGGCCTCCGCTGCAGGTGGTCCCGATAATTCTTCGGCCATCTTCACGAGCCAGCTAGTGCCCTGGCTGGCCACCACGTCTTTGATCCGTTCCATCAGCTCTTCCATGCTGCAGCTCGTCTGGGTCCACGTCTTCACTCTTCTTTCTCCTGGTCCCGACTGAAAATCCTTCACTTCCTTCTTCTTTACTCCCAGTTAACCCCTCCCTTTCCTGTGGTCGCTTCCTCTCTCTCTCTCTCCTCCCCCTCTCCCCCCCCCCAGTCATCAGCATCTTCCCTATACGTTTGCTGCTATCTAACCTCTCTACCATCATGGTCTTCATAGCTCCTCTAGATATCCAAATAGCCATTCACTTCCATGTGCAAAACTGCTTCCTCATTGCTAACACTGGTTTCACATAAACCTGAACTGAGTTTATAGCAAAATTCTACCTGAAACGGTGTTCTACTGATTCGGTTTGCTCAGCAGTTGTCCAGAACACTGATGTATGACAGTTTTGGTGGACTTCTGGTTTGGTTCAAACTAATTTGGACCAAATTGAACTTTTGAAAAATTCTGTTTGGTGCTCCAAATTTTTTCAAAACGTTCACTCAGCACTATTGCTGAAGAATCCATGCGCAAGAACCCACTCCCTCGCTGGGGAGGCAAGAGCAGGCTTCAGGTGTGAGGGCTTGTGTACATCTACACATATGTACATATACACATCAGATCCACATACATACCATATCCAAAGTTGATTGTAGCTTGATTAGCAGATATGCACTCTATTGTGCAGGTGGAGTCACTGTGTACTTATAATATCTTGTAATGCTCCTGAGTGGCAAATTGCACTGTGCTTCAGAGCTGCATTCAGAATTCTTCTGGTTGTCATTGTAAACAGGAGTGTTTCATCTAGCATTTTGGTTAACCGCTTACTTGAACTTCTATAATGCAGGTTAACATGGGATCTGAAATGTGCAGTGGTACAGGACTGGAGTAGAATTTTGGTGGTTGGTTTTTTTTTCTTTTTCTTTTTTTTTTAAACAGGGCTGACCTGATTCAAGGTCAAATCTTGGACAACCCATTTTAGACTTTTTTTTTTTTTCTCTATTTGAAATCTGTATAATCTGGTGTCTGAATGTGGTAAATATGCCTGAATTATTTATTTATTCGAGTATTAGCCGACCCGAGTATAAGCCGAGACAATAAGTTTCACCACAAAAAACTGGGAAAAATTATTGACTCGAGTATAAGCCGAGCTATACTTGAGTATATACTAGGTAAAAAACAACCTGCAATACTTACCTCCCACCGGCGTCTGTGTCTCTGCGACAAGCTGCTTGAATTCTTCCCGCTGTCATCCCCCACCGTCCTCTCTGCTTGGCTCTGTCAGCTGGCGCTCGATCCAATCACAGTGCTTACTTACACAGCACTGACAGCAGTTGATTTGAAAGCCTAGCAGGGAGATGACAATGGGGAGAATTCTAAAGAGCTTGATTGGCTGTGAATGATCGAGCATCGGCTGTGATTGGCTGATGCTTGATCCAATAACGGCTCTTACTTACACAGCGCTGACGGTGGGGGATGACAGAGCCGAGCAAAGAGGACGGCGGGGGGATGACGGCAGAGAAAATTCAAGCAGCCTTCCGCACCGCTGCCGAAGACACAGATGCCGGCTGGGAGGTGAGTATGGAGGTTTTTTTTTTGTTTGTTTTTTTTTTTAAGCCTTCCCTGACTCGAGTATAAGCCGAGGGGGGCTTTTTCAGCACAAAAAAATGTGCTGAAAAACTAGGCTTATACTCGAGTATATACTGTATATGCATATAATAGAGCTTGTTTGGGTGTTGCATTATAAGGAGTTAATCCCCAGTCATGTGACTTGTATAACAAAGTAGCACTTTATTGTACTTTATTACCATTGACATTTGGAATTGTAACGTCCTTTTCATGTTTCACCATCTACATGTCCCCTAAAGCTAAAAAGATAACGGTAATGAAATCTGATTGAATCACAGGCTTCAGCTTTTTTTTCTTATGCACTTTTGCCATCTCGTCTCTTTTCTGGTTCCAGTAAATATAATTCATTGTGAATACACTAAGTCTTGTCTGTACAAGGCAAACTGGGATACAAAGTTGTTAAAAGATTTGTTTTATAGGCTCATGTGTCTGTAGAAACGGGTCTAGAACATGTGGAAGCACATCTGTGCACCTTAAAGGGGTTTCTGAGATACTGTAATAGATGGGGGTACCCATTAAGGAGTGGCATCTTTATCCAGAGTGGAGTACTGCTACTAAGAATGTCTCTGACTCTGGACGACCAACACTGTCATGGATTACATGGATGACCCATTGATTGCAGTAAGCATTATGCAGTATTTTGTTTCCACTGTCGTGGCGCTGGTGGTTCCTTTTCTCATGTGGCTCAGTGGTTAGCATTGCTGTCTTGCAGTGCTGAGGGGTCCTAGGTTCAAATCTTACCAAGGTCAGGGGCACAAGTATAGGGGATGCAGAGGGTGTGGTTACAGCGGGGCCCATAAAGTTTCTCTTCACCATATTACAAACCAATACTATCAATGAAGCTTTATAGTTGGGGGCCCAGTTCCAGATTTTGCACCGGGGCCCAGCAGCTTCAATTTACGCCTCTGCCAGGGGCAATATGTGCACAGTGTTAAAGGTTAATATTATGAAATATAGGAATAACATACAAACTCCGTGCAGATTTTGTCAGATTTCAGCCTAGGACCAAGCACTGCAAGCGGGGGAGTAGATTAAGGCTCATTGACCCGGGTGCAAAAAAATGGGGACCCAACTTATCTTAAGCCCTAAACCAAAGACGTAACTTAAAACTATTGGGCCCCAACGCAAAACCTGTAACGAGGCCCCAATTATAATGCTTTATTCATAGTACTTGGCTCCCTATATGGAGAGGAGAGGCCTTATGGACCCCTAAGGCTCCTGGGCCTGGGTGCAACCGCATCCCCTATAGTTACGCCAGTGACTGCAAGATCACAGGAGAAGAACCACCATCCACAGCGTTTGCCCAGGTCACCAATCTTGTTGAAAGTTTTAGGTTTGAACGGATTTGGATTGAACCAAACTTTTTTCCAAAATTCAGCAAATTGGCTGAACTAAACTTTTCAAAAGTTCTCATGTACTGAAGATATTTAGAAGCCTGAACATCCGTATGAATGTGTTGAACACCACGATCAATAGGAACACATATATTACGGCGTTGATGTCCTCTTTACGGCTATAACTAGTCCCTCTCTTCTGAGAGGTTGTTAGACTAAATTTTGTACTTTTTCTACTGGGATTTATATCTGTTCAGCCATGAGAGCATGTGTGGGGTCAGGCAGTGATGCTAGACTTTAGGCCTTGACTCAGTCAGCATTCCAATTCATCCTTGAAGTGTTTTGATGAGGTTAAGGTCTGGGATCTTCAAAACCAAACTTAGAAAGAAAAGTCCATGAAAAATGGATTTGTTATGTACCCATGGGGCATGGTCCTGCTGAAACAGGAAATGACCTTCACAAAACTGTGACCACAAACTTGGAAGCTTGCGATTTCTCTGGAATATCACTGTATGATGTAATATGATTTCACTTGTATGGAACTAAGGGGGGCCCAGTCCAAACCATGAAAAATAGTCCCAGACAATCACTTCTCTTCCAAATAACTTTCAGTCAGACAGGAAGCAATGATTTGTATCCACCAAACCCTCATCGATCCATCTGACTGACATGCGATGGATTACTCTAAGGAACATGCTTATTTTATTCGAGTCCAATGGCAGTATGCTCTACATCACTTCATCTAAGGCTGGCCATACACATTAGATAGCTGTTAGGAGGGATAGTGGTTAGCAGAACAAGCTTTCATCTAACACTGCCATTAACATGCATGCTTAGTCAAGCGTGCATGGGTTCTGAATTGGTAAAGGTGAGTAAGGGGCTGCTAGATGTCTCTGGCGGCAGCTTATCTTCCATTGAACAGTTAAACAAAAGGATTGGCCATGTTGAAATCCAACATACTTAATCTTTTTTTTTTTTCTTTTCTTTTTTTCTTTTCCCTCATACACATTAGATGATTGATCAGTCCTGCCCAGATTGGCCAGTTTGTCCAATATACGTACATTGTATGTAAGACTTGGCATTGTACTTGGTGATTTCCCTAAAACAAAATGTCAGCCATGGAAATCCCATCCACAAAAAAAACCTGACCTGCAGTTTTCGTGCCTTTTGCTGCTTCCAGTGCGGCTTTAGAGCTCAATTACTTCTCATGTCATTCCACAATTTCACTTCCTATTGAGAACAATTACAGCTGACCAGGGCTACTCCAAAAAGACTTATGCTGACTTGTTGGGAAGATGGTATTGCAGCGTCCCATAGGGAGACCCTGGATACCTGACATATGTGGGGAGCTGGGAGGGTAAAGTGTTGGCTTGTCATGGCGGCACTTACCAGACTCCTTCACGGAGGGACACACACAGCCAAGGTCAGAGTAGCACTGCAGGTCACCGAGGACGCACCTAGGAAAGGGAATGCCCACAAAACTGGATAACGGAGTTCATTGTCACAGGTGATGCCACTGTTTCTACACACACCGATATGACCCTCGTCGGATATGAAATTCAGCCATAGACCGTTTTAGTATTACAGGTCTCTAGGAACGGTGAGAGCCCGGCATAAACTATTACTTGAAAAACAGATAATACGAGGCAGTTCAATTGTAGACTTCACAGTGAGGCAAATGACTAGACTTCAGAACGTAGTATCTCCACAGGGCTCTCATAAGCTCAAAGACACATACATGTTAACAGAGATTATTATCTTGCAGTACCTCCACCCAGATTTGGAGACACGTGAGCGTGACAATTAAAGGGTGTACCTCTATGGGGTGATCCAGACTTCAGATGGCTGCGTAAGAAAATCAGAAGGTTAGATGTGTATAGTATAATGCGTATAGTACAACTAGTTCTACTGCTATTCTTTATCTAAAGAAACTACATGCCCTCATTTTATTCAGCCATTATACTCCAAAGTGACTGCATTTACTACTAGAAAGGGTGCCCACATACTTTGTTATATCATAAGATTCCCCCAAATTAGATTTTGAAGAATCTGTAGCAGTGAAATGAAAATTTGATTTCCATTATGGCCAGGGGAGTAGCTATAGGTGGTGCAGAGGAGATAGTAGTTGCACCCAGGTCTTGGTGTCTGAGATTACCAAAAGGCCCCTCTGCCTGGTTTATATGCTGTGGGCCATAGTGCTTGGATGGTAAACATTTATATGTAATTCCAATCTAATGGATCCTTGTTGACCACTAGACATAGCGGTTGTCATTACTATGCAACCATATATGTCAAATATACTGTAACAAATGTCCATAGGAATGCTGAATTGCAGAGATGATCAATGGTCAAGGACATCAGATCCGTCACATCTACTCATCATGGGCCCAAGATTCTTTCAAGTAAGATTAACGATCGCCAATGACTTGGGTGATCAATACAAATAATTGTATATCTGGAACCCATGTAAACCTTTCTATATAACCTGGCTTGTATGTTTTTGTTGATCTTTTTGAAATGTTATCAAGACTTGAACACAGTTCAACAATTTTGAATGCTGTTCCAATGCCTACTTGTAAATGAAGTAAATGAAGCAGAATATTGAGGTGTTTCTGCAACTTTTCACATCCCCTGTCTGACTTACAGGCCTAATAAACGCTCCACTGTGTTACTTGCATCTACGCTCGGCAGGGCTTCTTGCTGTATTACTGAGACATGTGAGTGAAGCATGGCTGCCTCGAAGTGACAATTGTGATTGCCCATTGTCTGCTCGGATCTCATCTGAAATCTCCAACTTGTCTGCTGCTATTACAGCATTCTGAAAGTCTCGAACAAGTCACTATTAGGCTTCCACACTGGATAATTTGGGGATTTTACTAGTTGTCAATTGCAACTTATGTAAAGGTGCTTTTAGCCTGATCGATCTTGTTCAAAAAATAGTTCAAACGAGTGAAAGAGAACAATAATAATCGTTCAATCCAAACGTGAGCCAATGACAAAACAATGAAGAATAATCCTTCACTTTTCGTTCGTCCATTTTATGCAGACATAGATATCATTGTTGGCTTGTTAACTTATCATTCGGTTTAAACAGCAATTGTTCAGTCCCTCTCATAGAATTCTAGAATGGTAGAGTTAGAAGGGACCTCCAGGGTCATCGGGTCCAACCCCCTGCTCAGTGCAGGATTCACTAAATCATTCCAGACAGATATTTGTCCAGCCTTTGTTTGAACACTTCCATTGAAGTAGAACTATCACCTCCCGTGGTAACCTGTTCCACTCATTGATCACCCTCACTGTCGGAAAGCTTTCTAATATCTAATCTGTGTCTCCTCCCTTTCAGTTTCATCCCATTGCTTCTAGTCTTTCCTTGTACAAATGAGAATAGGGCTGATCCCTCTGCACTGTGACAGCCCTTCAGATATTTGTAGACAGCTATTAAGTCTCCTCTCAGCCTTCTTTTTTGCAAGCTAAACATTCCCAGATCCTTTAACCGTTCCTCATAGGACATGATTTGCAGACCGCGCACCATCTGGGTAACTCTTCTCTGAACTTGCTCCAGTTTACCTATGTATTTTTTAAAGTGGAGTGCCCACAACTGGGCATAGTATTCCAGATGAGGTCTGACTAAGGAAGAGTAGAGGGGGATAATGACCTCACGTGATCTAGACTCTATGCTTCCTTTAATACATCCCAGAATTGTGTTTGCCTTTTTGGCTGCTGCATCACATTGTTGACTCAGTCTATGATCTATTAGTATACCCAAGTCTTTTTCACTTGTGCTGCTGCTTAGTCCAATTCCTCCCATTCTGTATGTGCTTTCTTCATTTTTCTTTCAGGACTTTGCATTTCTCCTTGTTAAATACCATTCCGTTAGTCGCCGGCAACTGTGCAAGCTTGTCTAGATCTTTTTGAATACTCTCTCTCTTCCCTAGGGTTAGCTATCCCTCCTAGCTTAGACAGTGAATGTAAAGGACTGTATATGATTCTGAATGATTCTTGTTTGAACACGTCAACGATGTATCTGCCTGCCCCAACAGGCTGCATGAGGGCGAATGAGCTAGGGGAATAGTTTTTGTGTCAAACTAGTATGTGCCCTCTGTAGTTTCATATATATGTGTCAATGGCTTTAAAAGTGGGAGGAGATGAGCGAGTCCTTGAGCAGGAAAGTGGCTGGAAGTGGGCAGTTGTGAGCTGAACACTGTTGAGAGAGGAGCTAGAGATGGTGTACTGTGAGTAGCTATGTGAAAAACAGTTACTGCCCTATGGTCTTGGACTCCTGGGTAGAAGAAAGACTGGAAAAAGATGCTCAAAAGTCCTCGGCGCTCTCATCCTCCTCCCCTCCTCTGGACTTGTTTATCCCAGTAAGCACTGTCTCTCACCCGGTGCATGGTCTGGACTTTCTTACTATTTTTATTTTCTAAGTTAAGAACTGAACACAAGGAAATGGGTCAAGATTTGTTTGTCATCTTTATTCACATAGATAAAAAAATGCAATATGAGCAGGAGCAAAAGGTATACTTGGGGCCCACGACTACTAATTTTGTAGACCATTTCTATTTGGTTTTCAAGAATCTCTACATGGTTTGAATCTGTATATCTTCTTCTGTATCTTTCTACCTACAGTAACAACTGCTATACAATGGCAAATATTACTTTACAGGGCTCCCAATAGCATACAGCTATTCAGCGCCCAAATATTACCATATAGTGCTTGCATATCCCCGCCTTACCGATGTAACCAAATTTAACATGACTTTGATACCTTTCTGCTACTAACTGTTACCTTAACCCATTTACCCATTTACTGTTACCAAAAAGCTAAGTTGTATCTTAACATAACAAAGCTTGTAAAGAAAATGAAAGGATAAATCTTTGGCACAGATAATGTGTTGAGTCACATTAAACTTAGCTAGATCAGGATCTTGCTAATAAACTTTTATCCGAATGGGAAACTTTTACCATCTTGCTCTTGGGCTACTCTGGGGGTCTGAGGGCAATTGGCACCTCCCTAAACCAACCCCGCTATGAAGGCATTGTCTAAATGAGACACCCAGTTACCTCCACATCAACGGTCTCTCCACTCCTCCTTGCTGCGTCTTGCCAGCTAATACAAGAAACATTATGCAGTCAAACACTCGTCTGATGCTACTTTATTGCACTTGGATCAAACATTGTCTCCTGCGAGAATCCTTGGCTAAAAATAGGGAACAAAAACACCTAAAAATAAACTTTTCAACATCGTCAACCCAAGAGAAACAAATCCGCATGAGGCTAAGATAATGCATCTGCTCTGAGTTATGTACAAGGTAATCCACAAGCACATCTGGGAAGGACAACCGGGCCGGAGCATTGAAAACAGACAAGTTGGTTTTTCTTGTCATTTTTATTAAGGAGGGTGAATAAAGTTTTGCAACACTCCTCGATTCATAGCGCAGGAACAGATGTGTGCGGTATAAATAGCTTGCACATCACTTTTACCCCAAAAACCTTCATGTCAATCCAATAAAAGTCATTTCTATTCATGAGAATCCCGTTATCGTGTGTTTGTCTTGTAACTGGTCCACTTGGCCCAGGAAAGCCTTTCTGTAAACATGAAGCTGGCAGGCTGTCATGCGGGAGTCAAAGCTCTACACTAATCCAGGGCTTGTAAGGAATAAGAGGAAACTTCTTTTAAATCATTCTGATGTTGCGGATGAATTAAGTACAATGTAGATATCCGATTTTTAAAGGGCCCTTGCACTTTGGCAAAAAAGTGCTTCTTAGTCTCCATTGTTAAGGTGGTGAATATCACAGCCTACAGAAGTGATGCAAACACATGGCATGGTGCACTGTCACGGTCTAGTCTTGCACTGAATATTGGACTGGTATTGAGTTTTGAGAGTTGTATCATTACAGACTTTTTTGTCTAATTTTTGAGGATTGGTAGTTTTAATATAGTTTCCGTCGCACAGCCATATAATAAAATGTGATTGCCTGCCTGTAGTCCTCCATATGGAGGGCTTACTGGATACAGATTTATACAGCTCCCTTTGAACTCAACAAATCTGTTCTAGGTAGCAGGCTGTGGGCCCTGCGGTAAGTACTCAATTGCCTAAATGGCCTGCCCATGTCCTTGTCAATCCTCAATAGAGGAGCATGGACTCACTGGGTCACTTAGATTTGGAAAGGGGACTAAGGGTAAATGCACACGGGCTGGTTTGAATTGCAGAGGGCAACCACCTCTGGATTCCGCATCAAATACCACCCATAGCATGCAATGCACATGAGCGGAGACCAATTGCAGTTTCCTCTTGCGAATGAAAAGTCGCAGCATGCTGCATTTTCCTGCGGATTACGCACGGACGGCTTCCGTTGAAGTCAATGGAAGTCGCCCAACTTGCAATTGACATTGCAGACTGGGCACGGATTCCTTGGCAAAAGCAAGAGTGTTAAAAAATATATATTAAAAAAAATCTGTACTGTGCACGTCCGACGGCGAATCTTGCAGCCTTAATCATAGGTAAGTTTAACCCTTTCAGGACTGTAAATGATTCAATTGATTTTGTGGGCAGCTTAAAACTATGGGACAGTTCTCCTCCTTGGTCCTCAAGGGGTTAAGGGATTTTGTAATCTTCACAATAAAGTGCCTCTCAAGGGGTATTTTATTTATTTATTTTTTTATGGGACCCTCCCGTAGTATGCCTTTTTAAATAGTAGGCTCCAGTAGCAGTTGCCAACGACTTGCAGATGGTGTTTCCAAAGCAAGGTATCAAAATGGAACAGAAGTGTAGCCAAAAAAATCTGAGGTCTGAGTTCTTCATGCAAAACAATAAGAAAGATAGAGATTAGAACAGGCAGTGATCCAAAGGCAGACTCGGCTATTTAAGATTTGACTTGGACTGTTTCCAAACATCTTTACAAATGATTATGAGCAGAAGAACCTTGTAGCTCAGACAAAGCAAGTATGGGGAGGTTGACCGCATTGAGACAAGGAGAGAAGGTATTAGTGTACCTTGATGCCCCCGGAAGCTAGGGGTTTGACAGGAGGAACGCCCCTGTCACACCCCCAGCTCCTGATAGGGTGAAGGCACAAAGGTGCTAGCTAACCACTGTTACATGGCAGCATTCACATGTAAGAATGCAAGGCTATGAACCGAACTAACCGTAAGGCTAAGGCTGCAGGGCACCCATTAATCCATGTGCAGTCTGCAGCAATCAGTGTAAGTGCACCATCCGTTCCTGGCTGCCTGCCGCCTGGCAGCGGAATACTGCATTCTTGCAGCCTCTGTGCTGGCTGACGGCTTCTCCCCTGCTCACCCAGATGTTGGCGCTGGCCGTGCATGTGGTCCACCTCCTTTGGAAGAGCCTGCCGTCCGGCGCCTCTGTGTCTCACGGCCGCTTCCCCGCTCAGCACTCCCAATGTGGTCTGGCACCGTGGGAGACTGCCATCCGGTGCTTTTGTCTGCTGGGTGCCGGCTGTCACATATTTTCTGGCCGCCGCCTCAGTCCTGATGAGCACTCGCCGCTCCTAAGGCAGCAACCCTCCGCAGCTACGATTTTTGTTACTGGCTTCCAGGACCTCCAGGATGAGCACATGTGCAGCCAATCACATTCAGGGGGCGTCACCCCCTGTCAATCTTGATTCCACCAAGACTTCCTGGTGGCGTCAAGATACACTAATACCAGGAGAGGAATCCATTCCAACCTATAACAGACAAAACATCCCAGATGTGTTCCTCTGCCCCGTACCCCCATGATTAGTGCTGGAAGGCATAATCTGAATATCTTCATTAAAAAGTGGCACCCATTCATGGGGCAGAGTTGAAGGGCATACAGCACCCCTGCCAACCAGGCCACAGTGAAGAAGTTGATAGAAACATAATCAACTAGGCACACGTTAGAAATATGGTGTAGATGAGTACAAATCAAGGAAGCCTCAATGCTTTTATTGATTCAACGTGTATCTTCTGTCTTTTGGTGGTAGTGAAGAGCTTTCCTTCCACATCTTTCAAATGTTGTATTTTTAGTCCCTTAGTCAGAGTTTTGAGGTTTTACTATCATTCCCCATGTCTGGCTAAATGTTTAAACCTTGTCAACGGCTGTCAATCAAAGAAAAAGCTCCACTATTTATGTGAACGGCAAAGGCCATCACTGCTACGATATAGAAACCGACTGCTAACTGAAGGACTATGTTATCTAGAAGTCAATCCCTCAAGTTGTGTCGGAGCTTATTACTGTAATACTTTAGATATCAGCGGCTTGTATGATGGCTGCAGAGTCTTTGATCCTTGTTAATGATTAGTGAGCATAATAGTTTAATATATTGTATGAAACAACAAAACCTGGTAGTCCACAGAGCTATAAAATGATTATAGTAAGAAAATATGGATTAAAATAGAACTCCACCCAAAAACTTATAAAAGACTGTTGGTAACCTTAAAATCCCTCTTACCCATATCATTCTTTCAAGGGTCCTGGCAGGTGAGAGAAAAGGAGTTGTTTGTGGGAAAACTCCTTTACATGTGAGGACCATACCAGACACCTTTATTACCTAGCGAAGGTATAGGTGATTACTGTGTGGTCACAGGGCATCTGACTGCTCAGATCATGGGAACAGTGGTTCCCAAGGCCTTCTAGTGAATAGAGCAACGTTGAGCATGCATTCACTTCTGTTGGACTGATGGAGATAGCATGGGGCTCTGCGATCGTCATAGGCAATGAATGCCAGGGGAAAGTTGGGACACCTCCATGCACATTAGATACAGTAATTGGCTTGAAATTAGTGGGTATAGATACTCTTATTTTTTTCCTCGATTATTTGTAGTAACTTCTTATGGTTATATGACTAACACTACTGTCCTGTGTCCACTCCTAGGTTTCTCAGTAGTCATGAATTATATCTGAGATTGTCACCGTCCATCTTTTTGATGGTCATTATCTTTTTTCCCTCCTCAAATCTACCAAGCATAATAGTCTTTTTGTTGACTTGAGCCTTCCCATAATAAGCTGAAAATTAGATAACGCTTTACTCTAGCCATTTGTGCATTAAACATTCATCTTCATTTGGTCAAGAATCCACTCCTCTAATTTACTTTTGGTGTTGGTGAAGACTTCGGAGAATACACCAGACAAGAAGTTCAAAGGCATCAATTATTTTTCTGTCCTGTTTTGTTTATTGTCCAGCTTTTACATCCCTAATAGAGATGAGCGAGCACCAAAATGCTCGGGTGCTCGTTACTCAAGTTGAACTTCCCGCGATGCTCGAGGGTTCGTTTCGAGTAACGAACCCCATTGAAGTCAATGGGCGACCCGAGCATTTTTGTATATCGCAGATGCTCGCTAAGGTTTTCATTTGTGAAAATCTGGGAAATTCAAGAAAGTGATGGGAACGACACAGAAACGGATAGGGCAGGCCAGGGGCTACATGTTGGGCTGCATCTCAAGTTCCCAGGTCCCACTATTAAGCCACAATAGCGGCAAGAGTCCCCCCCCCCCCCCAACAATTTTTACTTCTGAAAAACCCTCATTAGCATGGCATACCTTAGCTAAGCACCACACTACCTCCAACAAAGCACAATCACTGCCTGCATGACACTCCGCTGCCACTTCTCCTGGGTAACATGCTGCCCAACCCCCCCCCTCCCCCCCCGCACGACCCAGTGTCCACAGCTCACAAAAAAGTGTCCCTGCGCAGCCTTCAGCTGCCCTCATGCCACACACTGGCCTCATAGCCACACCACCCTCATGTCTACTTCTCAGTACATCTGCGATGAGGAGGAACCGGAAGCACCCACTGCAGAGGGTTGGCAGGGCCAGGCAGCAACCCTCTTTAAAAGGGGCGGGGCGATAGCCCACAATGCTGTACAGAAGCAATGAGAACTCCAATCCTGTGCCACCTCCGTCAGGAGATTCAAACGTGGGCATAGCAATGGGGAATCCATGTGCCACACAGTATTCATTCTGTCAAGGTGTCGTATAGCTCAATCCATACTGCAAGGGGAAAGCCGTCTGCGCTCTGCCCCCTACCCAAGTCAGTCAGTGCCTTTGTGCCAGACAGGTCAAACACCGCAATGGGAACTAAGTTTGCACCAACAGCATAGGGGGGTCCTAGGAAGCCCAAGACATGAACCAAAAATTGATCTGAGCGGCCAAACATGGCAGACTTGCACCGCGCCCACGACATAGGCGTCGGCCCACAGATTCAGCAATCCTAGGCAGGAAGCGGACTTTCACTGCACCCAGGACATAGGTCTCTGCACAAACCCTCAGCAATCGCGGGCCTACAGCAGACTCCAATGCTAGCATAGCTGTGCACGTCTCATTAGCGCTGTATTGCTCCTGTAGTTTGTCCCAATGCAGTGCCCCGGATAGTAGAGCTAACGTCAGATTAAATACAGGTGGGCTTCGGGCCACACTGCATGCCCTAGTCAGACTGGGGTTCTTTATAAGTAGACACAGGCAGGTACAACTCCGTGTGGACCGACAGCATGGGTGGGTCCCAGGAACCCACCGGCGGTACATAAATGTATCCCATTGCAGTGCCCTGCTCAGCAGAGCTAACGTCAGATACAATACAGGTGGGCTTCCACCCACAGTGCATGCCCCAGTCAGACTGGTAATATGTACCTTAACAGTAACTGCGTTGGTGGGAATGTGATCGCTACTGCGGACCTAGTAGCGCGGTTTTATTTAGTTGGTTTTCGGAATGTGGCCAGGATTAAGTGGGCCATGGTGGGGGGCTCTCTTGTTGTGTCGGTAAAGGTGAAATTCTTGGACTGCCACCAGACGGACCAATGCAAAGGTATTTGCCAAGAATGTTTTCATTGTTGGAGGACGAGGGGGATATTTTTGAGGCACTACGTGTCCTCTCCACGTGTCCGTGGTTATATGCACCTTAACAGTAACCGCGTTGGTGGGAAATGGCCTCGCTGCCATCATGTCTTTGGGAAGCCTCCATTTCCACACCCCAGTGACATAGCATGAGCAGCGCTATAGGCAGAGCCCAGAATTAGTAACATTTCAGCGGTAGCATTAGGGACAGGCCCCAGTAACATATCACTAGCAGCAGTATAGGGGGAGCACAGTATTAGTTCCATTTCAGTAGTAGTAGCAGTCTGGACAGGCCCCAGTAACATATCACTAGCAGCAGTATAGGGGGAGCACAGTATTAGTTCCATTTCAGTAGTAGTAGCAGTCTGGACAGGCCCCAGTAACATATCACTAGCAGCAGTATAGGGGGAGCACAGTATTAGTTCCATTTCAGTAGTAGTAGCAGTCTGGACAGGCCCCAGTAACATATCACTAGCAGCAGTATAGGGGGAGCACAGTATTAGTTCCATTTCAGTAGTAGTAGCAGTCTGCACAGGCCCCAGTAACATATCACTAGCTGCAGTATAGGGGGAGCACAGTATTAGTTCCATTTCAGTAGTAGTAGCAGTCTGGACAGGCCCCAGTAACATATCACTAGCAGCAGTATAGGGGGAGCACAGTATTAGTTCCATTTCAGTAGTAGTAGCAGTCTGCACAGGCCCCAGTAACATATCACTAGCTGCAGTATAGGGGGAGCACAGTATTAGTTCCATTTCAGTAGTAGTTGCAGTCTAGACAGGCCCCAGTAAAATATCACAAGCAGCAATATAGGGGGAGCACGTCCTCTAGGCCTACCCCTACCCCTCAGCATGGTGTATTACGAGTAGAGCAGAAACAGAACGCTGTAATTAAATGTGCCGCTTATTGGCCTGTGGTTGGAGGCTGACTTCGCTTACGGAGCGCACAGCAGAGCCAGGAAACAATTATGCGCAAGCCTGTAGTCAGACCTAGGTGCGTATGACTGAGCTACTGGAATTCACAGCGAAGAACCAGTCAAGTGGCCAAAGGCCAGTGGTAGGCCTTAAGTATTTTGCTTCAATTGTTTAAAATGGTGAGGTGAAAAACCAGACAGACACCGTATGCAGCGTATATATGTATACTCTTTCCCTCTGGCGGGATGACGGTGATCATGTAACGGACACAGCAGAGCCAGGAAACAATTATGCGCAAGCCTACTGTAACGCTTAGCTGGGTAATAATGAGCGACTGCTAGTACCCCCAGCAGACACGCAGTAAACTGAAGACGGTCACAGGCAGCCCAAATATTGTATTTTTTTCCAATTTTTGGGAAAAAGCACACTTCCTATATAGCCTGTATATGAATTTCCCTGTTGGAGGATGACTGTGGTTATTGAAAGCACAGTGCAGCCAGAAAAAATTATGCGCAAGGCTGCAGTAACACCTAGCTGGGTAATAAGTGAGCGACTACTACCCCCAGCAGACACGCAGAAAACTGAACACGGTCACAGGCAGCCCAAAGATTTTTTTTTTCAATTTTTTTGAAAAAGCCCACTGCCTATATAGCCAGTATACCTCTTTCCCTGTACCACTGTCCCTGCCTCACCAGTACTGCCCCTATACTCAGTAAAATGACTGCAGACTGAGGACGCTATGGTCTGCACGCCCGATATACAAAAAGAAAAAAGTGCAACACTGCTAAAAGCAGCCTCAACAGTACTGCACACGGTCAGATGTGGCCCTAAGAAGGACCGTTGGAGTTCTTGAAGACTAATATAACAGCCTAACACTCTCCCTATAGCAACTACAGCAAGACGGCACTTTCCCTAATGTCTCTCAGCGTGCATCTGAGGCGAGCCGCGGGCGGGGCAGATTTAAATACTCGGGTGACACCTGATCTCCCCAGCCACTCACTGCAGGGGGGTGGGATAGGGCTGGAACTTCACAGGAGGAAATTGTAATGCCTTCCCTGTGTTACTATTGGCCAGAAAACGGCACAAAATTTTCTGGGAAGAAAATGAAAGTGACTCGAACATCACGTGGTGCTCGTCTCGAGTAACGAGCATCTCGAACACGCTAATACTCGAACGAGCATCAAGCTCGGACGAGTACGCTCGCTCATCTGTAATCCCTAAAGACTTACAGAAGCCAGGACCAGTAATGGAGGAACGCCTTACAAAAATGTTCTTCTCACAGGGATCTCATACAATGGCCCCATTGCTTCTATAAAGATAACCTTGCTTGCTGCTGTCGTCTTCTAGATAGGGTTCCAAAAAGCCTTGGGTTTGTTTTCAAGGAACAGTGTTTGGAAAACTGGTCTTTGGAGACTTGAATCAGATGTTTTATTGACATGCCCTTATATCTTGAGACCTTTTCCAGTTCTTTCACCATGGTTTATCCAGTGCTAGTTTGTAAGGGGGTTGGAAAATGTTAACCCTTTGAATGCATGGAAGTTACCATGTTTGGAAATATGACATGTTTCTGTTGTTTCTAACTTTATTAGTCTGCTGCAGTAAAAATTGGGAAAAGTATTAGTTTCTAGAATGTTATCCAGGCAGCTATTGTATATGTGTTAGGATCTAGATGCTAGTATATCACTCAGGCAGCTATTGCACATATGCTAGCATTATAGCTTGTAGTTATCACTTCCAAACCAGACACACTGGATCTGTAACCCTGAAATATGAGCCAAGACTAAATAGACCACAATAGCACACAAAACAGTGGTAAACAATTAAGAAAACCGACACACTGAAAACCCTGTCCCTAAATACCTTTACCCAAGAATAGGATCTGTCTATATGCAAATAACCTGCCCTGACAAGGGCGAACCTGACCACGTACCTAGGCCACCAGCAGACCCAACGTGGGATAGGAGAAAACCACAGACAACTAGATGTAAATGATAACCACAGTACTTTGCCTAAGTCTTTAAACTAAAAGGAGATCTTGCAGAAGTTCTGACTTCTACTGTTTTCAGAGGAAGACTGAAATTAAACAGCACTGAGCTAAGCACAAGGTCAGGTTAAATAGTCTTCCCAAATTATCCACAGGTGAGACCAAGTAAGTCTCACAATGCCACTCCAACCAGAGCCAGAAGATTTAGAAACAAATACAAGACCTGTACCAGAGTACTAAAAAGGAACAGATCCCAGAAATGCCACAGCAGTAGTAGTATATTACCCTTGCAGCTATTGCACATGCAGCAGCACCATAGATAGTGAGATAGATTAAAGTATAAATGGCAGAGACAGAGCTGTGTAGGATGATGAAACCTGGAGAAGTGTGTGGAACGCCGAATCCAGACACAGTGACTATTCGTGAAACCGGTCACTATGCTGGGCAAAGCGAGTGTATGTGTGAGCAAATTAGAGAATATGCAGTAGACTGTGACAGGCGCAAGCTTTGAACCATCCTGTGGATGACAGAGTTGACGTAATCTATGTCACTTATCAAGAGAGTGGCCGGATTATGGAACACGCTGCATGCAGGAGAGATGGTCTGGGCTCGCTCACTGGACCAACTTGAACACTAATGGCAAACGGCAAGAAAAAAATTCTATAGTCCGTTTTTACCAATTATGCTGGCTTTACCTGCTATAACAGGATAAGCTGAGGAATGTGCTCAATTCTTTTGGTCTGTAGCTCCAAGTGGTTTAAACTTCCCAGAACCAGTGATGGCTTCCCTGTAAAGCTTGTAACAGAGTTGCTAAAGTGTTCCAGACTGTCGCAACCTTCTAAACTGTTGCGTTCTAGAGGATGCACGCTGATTCCTGCTCAGAAAGCGGTCTAGTAAAGTTTATGGTTGCCTTTTGGATGCCATACTCAATCTCCTAATCTACCTGCACATGGGGATCCACCACAAAGTCTTATGGAATTAAAGATGTTGTCTAGTGAAGTCAACCCTTATCCACATGTCTTATTGGGGCTTATACACATCGTAGGAGGAGGTTCCTTGCTCCAGATTTCTGTGAGCCAAAATGAACAACCTCTTTGACAGACTTGAGCCATCCGTGTGCTACATTTGTAATATCTGGCCAGATGAGGCTCTTCAAACCATATGGTTCACTGAGAGTGCCGACGGCTGGATCTGCTCCTTATCTAAAAAGTTGCCCTGCATTTTGTTATAAAAAAACCCCAACAATATCTTCTATTTTTATGTCCTTACCATCAAGTCTGCAGTGATCTATCTCTCCCATCATTGTGTGAATTCAATATAGTCTTGATGATATTTCACTTTTCAGCTTGCCGGTTGATTTACGAGAACTAAAGAACTAAACGATGACCATTTACAGCAAGTTTAAAAGTTCTCATTGGAATCTGCTCATTTTCAGCTTTCTGAACTTTAGACATTAAGAATGATGGTTCTTCCACAGAAGACAATAGATGAGCCGTCACCGACTTGGTGAAATAAATGGGATTTAGAAGTATTTCAAAGCTCATTAGCCATTTAACAGCAGTCATTCAGAGCGGTTATACAAACCACAGCTATTAAGTTCCTGTATTGGATTGTAACCCTTCACCCCTGCTGACCACTAAACACACCATTCGTAATTGAGGTACTTGGTCTTTCAGGTTACTAGGTTATATCTTTCCCAATTAATATAGTACATACTATAATGTTCTGAAGGATTGTGTGGCTTGAAAACAACAATTTTGAATTAATGTTGGTTCCTTCATTAACCTTAATTGTTGTACAACAGGTGAGCCGTGCCTCAGGGATTTCCTTTAGATCCTATATATGTGCATTCCTTCAGTGCCTACTACTTCCCTGATGAAGCTACTCATGATGTAGCAATACACGTAGGACACTTTCCCCATCACATGGTTACCTCTTATTGCTTTGGGGTCTCGGATGATTTGCTAGGGTGTTTTTTAGATTTGTCTTTTCATTTACATGTTTTTGTATCTCCTTCATATTGGGTTGGCATTAGTTGCATATTTTTCCCATTCTTGATGGCTTTCGCTGAGAGCCCTGCATTGGCTGCAGCAGCAGGTTTATAGGATGTCACAGGCTGACAGGAGACCCAGAGCCACCGGAGGGGCGAGCAGGGAGTGGTGAGTATTAGCTGTTTTGTTGTTTTACACCCTGGGAAAACAATTATCATGCACTTTACATAATTAGAAAACCCCTTTAACCCCTTAATGCTCCATTACGTACATTTATATCATAGAGTTTCAGGGTTTGTATGGAGGGGGATCAGAAGCTGATTCTACCCCATGCAACACGGGTACCGGCTTATCACAGCTGACACCCGCCAGCAACAGCTACGATCAGCACTCGTGCTCTTAACCCTTTAAATGCCATTGACTATTCTGACAGCAGCATTTTAAATACCCCGATTGGAGTTCAGGAGTCCCAAACGCCACTGCGCGATGTGCTGTTCGGTTTCCATGGCAGCTGGAGGCCCTCTGAATGCCGCAAGGACTGCCATCGCAGATTGCCTGTCAGATCGCAGGAGTGATCAAACCATTGCAAGTTCAAGTCCCCTATGGGGCCTAAAAAAATGTAAAAATCAGTTTAAAAAAATTATTAAACATAAAAGGTAAGGCTTCTTTTCTGGAAATACCTGGTCTAAATCGACTACTTAGCACCTGAGAAAGTTAGAATGGAGCATTGAAAGTGGTAGCTCCCAGGGGCGAAGCATGAGACAGAAGCCAAGCTGGGCGAAAGAGAGAAGGGGAAGAAATGATAGTAAAATATTACGTATCTAATATTTTCTGGGGGGAGGGGAATGGGGAGAGGGGAGGGAGGAAAAGCTAAAACTGTCAGTTTAACACTGTAATAAATGCCATTATGTGTGGACATTAAATATTTTATTTTTTCAACATTTTTTAAGATGCCCCCTGTGTGGGGAATTTGTTTAAGCTCTTCAATATGCTATGGCTTCAGTCAGACAAGCGTGCTTTTCGCACACGCAAAATGAACGCTTCTAAAAGAACCAATGGGTTCCTATAGAAGCGTTCATATGCGCAGAATTAGGGGCGCAAACCGCTGCGCATCAAAGAAAGATAGAGCATGCACTATCTCCGGGGTGTGAGATCAGCAGGAGTTTCCATTAACTCCTATGGGAGCAGGACTTGATGGAAACTCCTGTGCACAGAATAGCTTCCCCGCTGCTTACCACAGGACATTTAACCCTTTCCAATCCACTGTCTGATGGCTGAAGACATTCTGATTGAAAGCTGAACAGCTCCGATGTCGGAAGGCGACTGGCAGGGTATTCTTACTGTAAATTACTGACCGCTCTGTTGTCAGGGGCCTCTCCGGCATGTCCCATACCACAGTACTGGCTCTAGCCAGCAGATGGCGCCATTGTAAAATGGTGGAAAGAGAACCCCCCCTGAGGAAACCCTGAATCCAAAATTGCACTGCAAAGGGTTAAAAGGTGCTTCTGGCCAAAAGCACCTTTTAAATGTCCTGCTGTAAGCAGCGGGGAATTCCATCTGCCCCCTTGGTGGGCAATTCCCCAGCAGCAGGGGGCAGTAGGGGTCCCCCGCCCACCCACCTCTTTCCGCGTGTGATTTCCTGATTGTGGGGAGAGGGATTCTCTATAAGAATACCTATAGCCCCGCCCACTCTCTCAAACCTCGCCCACTCACTCTCTGCTATGGGGATATCGCTCGGGATTTCCCGATAGGGAGATTTAGCGGAGCTATGGGGGATCTCCCCAGAGCAGGGAGAGTGAGCAGACCTATGGGGGATTTCCCCATAGCAAGGGACAGAGCAGAGCAATGTGGGATTAGCTCTTCGCCCTACTCCATCTCTCCGTTCTGTGCCCCCCCCCCCCCCCCATAGCTCTGCTCACTCTCCCTGCTTCGGGGAATTCCTAAAGCCCTGTGGGGCCGCTTCTGTCTCTCCTCCTGGAGCAGCTGCGCTTCTCCAAGTGCAGCAGCTCCAGTGAACCGGCAATGCTTCATGCAAGCGGCGCATTTTTTTTTTTTTTTGTGCCTATAGCTTGTCTGACCGAGGCCTAAAAGGTAAATTACTCAATAAAATATTTTGAAACGAAAAATAAAAGTTAATAAAGAAAAACCCCATACTTTATAATGAAAACAAAATCAAAATGTTAAACCTCCAAGAAACCTATTTGGCGTCGCTGTGTCCAGAAGTCGGATCTATCAAAGTGAAGCATTATTTACACCGAAAAGTGATGGTTGTACAAAAACAAAAAGCTCTTTTCTGATATGTACTTAAGTCACTCTGTCTCTAAGAAAAAATGTAATGAAAAGCAAACAAAAGGTTATATTTACTTCAAAATGGTACAATACAAACTACACATTCAAAGCAAAAAAAAAAGCACAACGGAAAAAATATTATGGCTGTTAGAAGATGATGGCGAATGTTCCTAGTCAGTAGCAGTCCGAGAGGTCTTGGGCCCCCCTGTACACATGGAGCCGTAACTGATCATACACGCTGCGGCTCTGTTCAACTCTATGGGATAGCCAACATGCAACTGTTAATACAAGACCCCCACTCATGTTTGGTCGGGGTCCTAGCAGTCAGACCCCACCAGTAACTCATCCCCTCTTCTTTGAATAGGGGAAGTTGGCACAACCTGTTTAATTTCCAATCTTCATATTAGGTAAAATGATCATCAGTATTCTAGATGAGATCCCGGGAGATCAAACAGCTTAATTTACCTTTTTTTCCCTCTCTCGGTGGGGTTAAGTATAACTCAATTAATGCGAGACGTAAAACGTTCTACCACCAGGAAATTAGGGAACTGAACTGAAATGTATAGTGGCAAACCAATTACACTGCATAATTGTATTTTCTCTGCTACATTTCAAGCAGAACGGTGGAATGGAGTTTGGGAAATTGATCCAACAAATCCAAATTGTTACATTATCATTTCTTATAATTACCTGACAATTCTATCCAAGAGAAATACAAGCAGGGATCACCTGCCAGCGCCAGTCACATCCCATCATCCTGATACATGATCCGGACACAACCAAAATAATACTTGTTTACAAACATGTCGGTGCATTATAAACATTGTGTGTAAACATCACGTTGCTCCCTCTTTAAGATTGTCTGTAGTGTATCTTATACACACCCCATATATTGCAGAACCTCATAATACAACCTCAGGAACTGTAGAACATCTTAAAATGCACTCCTTGCACACCTCAACTGATGCAGAATATTACACCCACCATAACCACAAAATGCGCACCTCAGCTGCTGCAGAACATCGTTCTGCACAATTCAGCTGCAGCAGAACTTAATACATACCTCGACTGTAGCAGGACATCATAATAAACACCCCAGCTGCTCCTGATCTGGCACTTGGTGAGTCAGTCTGATGCGATATGAATGTAATGAACCTCCCTAAGATTTTATATGTTCACGGACCGTCTTGGTGACATATGATAATGATGTAAAGTCGAGACATTGCTTCTACCACTTGTTAGATACATGATTATACAACATTGCCATGTAGATGGCTTACCGTAAAGTGGCCCAGTGGTGGATTATCTGTAACCCCTTGTCAACGTGTGGCGTACATGTACGATGCACATCAGATGTCTGTGTATGGAACGGATTTGGGATCTGAGCCTGCTCAATACACAGGATTTTGGAGAGGGCTCCAATCACTGCTGTTAACCCTCTAAATTCTGCTGTCAGTTCTGAAACCACCATTTAAACATCTTGATCAGGACCAGAGGCGTGACCAGAAGCTTCTAGGCCCCAATGCAAAATCTGTAACGGGGCCACCAACTGTAATGCTTTAGTCATGACTGGGGTCCCTATATGGGAAAGAGAAGCCTTATGGGCCCCCTAAGGCTCCTGGACCCGGGTGCAACCACATCCTCTGCATCCCCTATAGTTACACCCCTGAATTCAGAACTATGATGTCCAGAACAGTCCACAAGGTGACATAGCGGAGTGCCATCCATCATGGTACCTGGAGGCCTACTGAAGCTACACAGAGCTGCTATGATTGATTGCCTATCAAGATGTGCCTGTGACAAGTCTTAATAGAATAGTAGTAGAAATACAGTATAACGCAATATTATGGTATTTCATTAGGTTACATTCACACAAGTGTATGCATATTTGCGCATCGGAGATTGCGTTTTTGCATGTGCTACGGCGGGTTTTAGGGCTTATTCAGATGACCATATTTACACCGATATTTTGCAGTGTTAAAAAATTTGACAAAACTCGAACCATTGGATTTTAATAGGTTTATTCAGATCAATGATTTTTTTTTTTGCTGCGTTATATAATCGCACTGGGAATAATGACTTATACTTGGTATGGAAATAAATCCTATTCCAGAAGATTTCACTGATCTGCTCCAGATTGGTTGTAATAAGAAGCTTCATGCATGCCCCCAACATCATAACAACTCATGATTGGCCTAGCATGTAATGGCGCTGATGATTAACATATGTTTACGCCCCAGGTGTATGTCACTATGTGAACATGTAATTCCTACATACCCAAATAGCATAGACTTAATTAATAATAACCCAATCTGAGAGCAGGAATGCAGTCAGAGATGAGTTCCTCTCCTTGATAGCTAGCGCTGGGAAGACGTGGAGCGGTTAGCTTCAACATTGTACTTGCACATAACAGGGTATAATATTGAGCTTGTTAACCATTTAACTGCTAGCTATTTCCTATGAAGGTGGATATATGAATATATATGTTTGCCTAAACTGATATAAGGAACACATTTATATTATTATTAGAGATGAGCGAACGTACTCGTCCGAGCTTGATGAATTCATGAATGGGTGTGAGTGAGGGCTGGCCTCTGATTGGTCAGGCTGTGACCATTCAGAGGCATCTTATTCAGCAGGCGGGGATTTTAAATCCCCGGCTGCTGAATACTACTCACAGCTGTTCAGAGCAGTTCAGGAGAACTGCAGCCTGCCGCGCTGAACTCCGTCTGTCGGCACCAGGTGAGTATATATATATTTTTTATTTTTACACATTTCTGGATGAATTGCAGGAAAGGGCTTATATATTTAACCCCTTTCCGACAATTCATCCCGCGATCGCCGGCAGCCCATTGCATTCAGTGGAGTCGGCTGTATTGACGGCTCCATTGAATTCAATGGGCTAACATCGTTCTTCTCTGTTACAGCTGTGGCAGAGGAGAACTTGCTGTGTCGTTCCCATCATTTTCTTGAATTGCCAAGATTTTCACACATGAAAACCTTAGCGAGCATCGGCGAAATACAAAAATGTTCCGGTCGCCCATTGACTTCAATGGGGTTCGTTATTCGAAACGAACACCCAAACATCGCGGGAAGTTCGTTTCGAATAACGCGAACCCGAACATTTTGGTGTTCGCTCATCTTTAATTATTATTACAACATAACCGTTTTTGGTTGCTGATTTAATACATCGTGTGCAGAGGTCTTGCCCTATCTTTTGACGGGATACGCAGCAAACTCCCATAGACTGGAAGCTGGAATAAAGGGAGGGAAGGGAGTTACCCTGCGTACAATGCTGCGAAAAGACAGCTTGCCCTAATTAGCATTATTGATAATTCCGAGGATTTCTGCCAAACGTTGGTTTCCATTGCTCCAGTGTATAAGAGGTCACAGTGGTATGAGAATCTATATGTAATTTCTTCGAAACCCTTCACAGATATAGATAAAAATTAGTAACGTTTATTGAGTTATTTAAAAGAACATGGGTTTACACTGACACAAACACACAAATCAAAACGAAACGAGAAAAACAAAAAAGGAACCCTGGTTTTAGAGTTAAATGGGGGATTCAGCACTTTGATAGTATGTAGAGGTAAGTATATTCATCCCTTGTGGTGTATAAAGGGATAACCCAACGGGATTAGTATAGACACAAATTGTTGAGGGATAGGTGATATTAAGTACGTCGGATCTAGATACACAATTCGTACTGAAATCTACTCAAACAGAGTGTATGTATACCCTTAAACGATTGGTGACAGAACACCAATCTAGACGTGGTCATATACTGAATCCCCAGTGATGCCACAATAATTATAGAGTTGTTGTTTCGGGGTCTGGTTATGGTGCACTTAACTATTGTTATTAACCAGATCCTACAGAAACAAACTCTTTGTACCTTGGTAGTATTAAATCTACCAGTGCAGTGCCAGGATTGGCTCTGGCGTACGGCGAGTAGAAATCTACCAGTTCACCACTTGCCGTGATACCATGTAGTAATGTCTCAAAAATAGACTTATGCTCAGAGATGGGCTCGACGCGTTTCCCTATCCGATTTTTGGATAGTTCCTCAGGAGCAAAAGGTACGTATACCATCAGTACATATTTAGTCCTTTTATTGTGGACCAATCAACACCAGGGTAGGTGAAAGAAAGAATATCTCAATAGTAAAAGTGGTTTTTCGATGGATTTTACCACCAGTTTCTTGTTAGAAAAATGCCGTAAGATACGGTTGTAGATTACAACTCTTGCTCTTCAAAATAGACGCACACCGCAAATCCACACTGACTGTCAGACCGATCAGTATTTGGGTATAGCTGTCGGCGTATTTGTAAGATCAGTCATTTAGTGGGATAGACTGAGGCCAGATAACCCTTGGTGTACATCAGGTGCTTAGCAGGAAATTGTCCCCGTCTGGGCCATCACTGATATGAACCTAGTTTTTAAAGGGTTATTTTTTAGCTAAGTGCTCAGTCTTACCATTAACCCTGTGAGAGGTTGCATAGGCAAGGCCCCCATAGGTTAATGATTAGCGCCTGGTCTATCGGTGATATGGCTGTATGTCAGTCTCTAGACAGCCAGAGTAAATACTCCATATATCACTCGATAGTGGCTCAGCAAAGCTCCTTTTTTCTGAAAACATATACCCAGTTAGCTGTTTATAGAGTTAGAACTCAACAGCAAGAGTTGTAATCTACAACCGTATCTTACGGCATTTTTCTAACAAGAAACTGGTGGTAAAATCTATCGAAAAACCACTTTTACTATTGAGATATTCTTTCTTTCACCTACCCTGGTGTTGATTGGTCTACAATAAAAGGACTAAATATGTACTGATGGTATACGTACCTTTTGCTCCTGAGGAACTATCCAAAAATCGGATAGGGAAACGCGTCGAGCCCATCTCTGAGCATAAGTCTATTTTTGAGACATTACTACATGGTATCACGGCAAGTGGTGAACTGGTAGATTTCTACTCGCCGTACGCCAGAGCCAATCCTGGCACTGCACTGGTAGATTTAATACTACCAAGGTACAAAGAGTTTGTTTCTGTAGGATCTGGTTAATAACAATATTTAAGTGCACCATAACCAGACCCCGAAACAACAACTCTATAATTATTGTGGCATCACTGGGGATTCAGTATATGACCACGTCTAGATTGGTGTTCTGTCACCAATCGTTTAAGGGTATACATACACTCTGTTTGAGTAGATTTCAGTACGAATTGTGTATCTAGATCCGACGTACTTAATATCACCTATCCCTCAACAAATCGTGTCTGTACTAATCCCGTTGGGTTATCCCTTTATACACCACAAGGGATGAATATACTTACCTCTACATACTATCAAAGTGCTGAATCCCCCATTTAACTCTAAAACCAGGGTTCCTTTTTGTTTTTTCTCGTTTCGTTTTGATTTATGTGTGTTTGTGTCAGTGTAAACCCATGTTCTTTTAAATAACTCAATAAACGTTACTAATTTTTATCTATATCTGTGAAGGGCATTGCTCCAGTGTATAATTTAATATTCATGCAGCAGCACCCCATGTGAATGGCATGAAATATGCGAATAAAGATCGGACTCGTTTGCGGCGAGTCTTCATTAATGCGATTTTACGCTGCGTACGGGGTGATGGTAGAAACGCATATGGTCGTATGAAGGAGGCCTTACTGTACTTTTTGCACCTGCAAAAACCACTCCACATGCTCCTGTACTTAAAATGGCTAATCTAATTAGTTTCATATGCTTATTTCCCTGTGCAAAATGCTTGCATGCAAACGAACCCATTGAAATTAATGGGTTCTATTTACTGCACATGCAAATACAGCTTTGTGAATCTGGCCATATATTGTAAATGTGTGTTTTTGTTTTCTTGGGCGTGTGTGTGTGTGTGTGTGTGTGTGTGTGTGTGTGGGGGGGGGGGGACAAAAACATTTAAGATGTTTTTATTTTTCCAATAATAATAAAAAAATATATATATCCAATGCATCAGATGGTAGCGTGTATCGGGTGGCAATGTAAACGCCGCTGATATATGCTCGTGTGACTAAGGCCTTAGAAATGTTGTTTTCCAATACGTTTTGGGGTATGTTAAAAACAGACCTCTTGCAAAAAACAAGCCTTTTCATGTTGCAATTCTTAAAAACATTTAAGCTATGATTTTTTAAAAATTGTTTATTTGCTTTCCATTTTTTCTTCTCCAGAGGGCCGCGGTTGAAAAGGGTTAAATGTTAACTTGCTGATCTAGGCATATGCAACTGCCTGTACATAGATTACCTAAAAATAGTGCTCTCCACCTGTACAATAGAGTGATTTAAGTGTTTATTAGAGATGAGCGAACGCGTTCGTCCGAGCTTGATATTCGTGCGAATATTAGGGTGTTCGGGATGTTCGTTATTCGTGACGAACACCATGCGGTGTTCTGGTTACTTTCACTTCCTTCCCTGAGACGTTAGCGCGCTTTTCTGGCCAATTGAAAGACAGGGAAGGCATTACAACTTCCCCCTGCAACGTTTAAGCCCTATACCACCCCCCTGCTGTGAGTGGCTGGCGAGATCAGGTGTTCGCCTAATATAAAAGTCGGCCCCTCCCGCGGCTCGCCTCAGATGCGGTGTGAGTTAGATGAGGGACAGTGCTGTTTGTACCGGAGCTGCTGTAGGGAAAGAATTGGTAGTTAGTGTAGGCTTCAAGACCCCCCAAAGGTCCTTATTAGGGCCACTGATAGCTGTGTGTTGGCTGCTGTTAGCAGTGGGATTTTTTTTTTCTCAAAATCGCCTCTGCAGACCGTTGCACCTGGCATTAGGGACAGAAGTGCTGCATAGGCAGGGAGAGTGTTAGGAGTGAGTGTAGCCTTCAAGAACCTCAACGGTCCTTTCTAGGGCCATATTTATCCGTGTGCAGTACTGTCCAGGCTGCTGTTGGCTGTGCTGCATTTTTTTTGGGCTTCTCAAAATCGCCTCTGCAGAGCATTGCACCCTCCATTGATACTGCAGGGAAAGAATTGTATAGGCAGGGCCACAACACAGTTATTATTCATAGAATATACGCAGTGCTGCCTGTTGGTGGGAAAAAACTGAAAACAAATCTATTTGTCCAGCCTCTGTCCGTCCTTACGGGCGGTGGACACGTGTGAGCTGCGTGAAAAACATTGCTAAATCATACGCACCCAGCTACGCTTTACTGCTGGCTTCGCCATTTGCTTTCCTTAATTGGGAAAAAAAATACCTGCTCTCCAAGAGTTATAATAACTCTGCTACCCTCACGTTCTGTGACACATAAGCAGGGACACAGCACAGTTATTAAACTTCTCAGGTTCATTGAATATACGCAGTGCTGCCTGTTGGTGGGAAAAAACTGAAAACAAATCTATTTGTCCAGCCTGTGTCCGTCCTTACGCCTGTGGAGACGTGTGAGCTGCGTGAAAAACATTGCTAAATCATACGCAGCCAGCTACGCTTTACTGCTGGGTTCGCCATTTGCTTTCCTTAATTGGGAAAAAAAATACCTACTCTCCAAGAGTTATAATAACTCTGCTACCCTCACGTTCTGTGACACATAAGCAGGGACACAGCACAGTTATTAAACTTCTCAGGTTCATAGAATATACGCAGTGCTGCCTGTTGGTGGGAAAAAACTGAAAACAAATCTATTTGTCCAGCCTCTGTCCGTCCTTACGGGCGGTGGACACGTGTGAGCTGCGTGAAAAACATTGCTAAATCATACGCAGCCAGCTACGCTTTACTGCTGGGTTCGCCATTTGCTTTCCTTAATTGGGAAAAAAAATACCTGCTCTCCAAGAGTTATAATAACTCTGCTACCCTCACGTTCTGTGACACATAAGCAGGGACACAGCACAGTTATTAAACTTCTCAGGTTCATAGAATATACGCAGTGCTGCCTGTTGGTGGGAAAAAACTGAAAACAAATCTATTTGTCCAGCCTCTGTCCGTCCTTACGGGCGGTGGACACGTGTGAGCTGCGTGAAAAACATTGCTAAATCATACGCAGCCAGCTACGCTTTACTGCTGGCTTCGCCATTTGCTTTCCTTAATTGGGAAAAAAAATACCTGCTCTCCAAGAGTTATAATAACTCTGCTACCCTCACGTTCTGTGACACATAAGCAGGGACACAGCACAGTTATTAAACTTCTCAGGTTCATTGAATATACGCAGTGCTGCCTGTTGGTGGGAAAAAACTGAAAACAAATCTATTTGTCCAGCCTCTGTCCGTCCTTACGGGCGGTGGACACGTGTGAGCTGCGTGAAAAACATTGCTAAATCATACGCAGCCAGCTACGCTTTACTGCTGGGTTCGCCATTTGCTTTCCTTAATTGGGAAAAAAAATACCTGCTCTCCAAGAGTTATAATAACTCTGCTACCCTCACGTTCTGTGACACATAAGCAGGGACACAGCACTGTTATTAAACTTCTCAGGTTCATTGAATATACGCAGTGCTGCCTGTTGGTGGGAAAAAACTGAAAACAAATCTATTTGTCCAGCCTGTGTCCGTCCTTACGCCTGTGGAGACGTGTGAGCTGCGTGAAAAACATTGCTAAATCATACGCACCCAGCTACGCTTTACTGCTGGCTTCGCCATTTGCTTTCCTTAATTGGGAAAAAAAAATACCTGCTCTGCCACAGTTAATAACTCTGCTACCCTCACGTTCTGTGACACATAAGCAGGGACACAGCACAGTTATTAAACTTAGATAATTCATTCACTAGAGGCAGTGGGGCCTTTCGTTTTCCAAAAAGGGCAAAAATTATATTTGGCCTGCAGTCTTGCGCCAATTTATTTCCTGCCTGGGAAATCTAATCACTGGTAATACAGCATGCTGAGGGGTAGGGGTAAGCCTAGAGGACGTGGACGTGGACGTGGCCGAGGACGCGGAGGGCCAAGTGAGGGTGTGGGCACAGGCCAAGCTCCTGATCCAGGTGTGTCGCAGCTGTCTGCTGCGCGATTAGGAGAGAGGCACGTTTCTGGCGTCCCCACATTCATCGCCCAATTAATGGGTCCACGCGGGAGACGGTTATTAGAAAATGAGCAGTGTGAGCAGGTCCTGTCCTGGATGGCAGAAAGTGCTTCGAGCAACCTATCGTCTACCCGCAGTTCTGCGCCGTCCACTGCTGCCAATCCGAATCCTCTGTCTGCTGCTCCTCCTTCCTCCCAGCCTCCTCACTCCACTACAATGACACCTGCTCAGGAGCGGGAACACTCCCAGGAACTGTTCTCGGGCCCCTGCTTAGATTGGGCAGCAGCGGTTCCTCTCCCACCAGAGGAGTTTATCGTCACTGATGCCCAACCATTCGAAAGTTCCCGGGGTCCGGGGGAAGAGGCTGGGGACTTCCGCCAACTGTCTCAACAACTTTCTGTGGGTGAGGAGGACGATGACGATCAGACACAGTTGTCTTGCAGTGAGGTAGTAGTAAGGGCAGTAAGTCCCAGGGAGCAGCGCACAGAGGATTCGGAGGAAGAGCAGCAGGACGATGAGGTGACTGACCCCACCTGGTGTGCAACGCTTACTCAGGAGGACAGGTCTTCAGAGGGGGAGTCAAGGGCATCAGCAGGGCAGGTTGCAAGAGGCAGTGCGGTGGCCAGGGGTAGAGGCAGGGCCAGACCGAATAATCCACCAAGTGTTTCCCAAAGCGCCCCCTCGCGCCATGCCACCCTGCGGAGGCCGAGGTGCTCTAAGGTCTGGCAGTTTTTCACAGAGACGCCTGACGACCGACGAACAGTGGTGTGCAACCTTTGTCGCGCAAAGCTCAGCCGGGGAGCCAACACCAACAGCCTCACCACCACCACCATGCGCAGACATATGATGGCCAAGCACCCCGCAAGGTGGGACGAAGGCCGTTCACCGCCTCCGGTTTGCACCCCTGCCTCTCCCCCTGTGCCCCAACCTGCCACTGAGATGCAACCCCCCTCTCAGGACACAGGCACTACCGCCTCATGGCCTGCACCCACACCCTCATCTCCGCTGTCCTCGGCCCCATCCAGCAGTGTAGTTCAGCGCACCGTTCAGCCGTCGCTTGCGCAAGTGTTCGAGCGCAAGCGCAAGTACGCCGCCACGCACCCGCACGCTCAAACGTTAACCGTCCGCATCGCAAAATTCATCAGCCTTGAGATGCTGCCGTATAGGGTTGTGGAAACGGAGTCCTTCAAAAGTATCATGGAGGCGGCGGCCCCGCGCTACTCAGTTCCCAGTCGCCACTACTTTTCCCGATGTGCCGTCCCAGCCCTGCACGACCACGTCTCCCGCAACATTGTGCGCGCCCTCACCAACGCGGTTACTGCCACGGTCCACTTAACTACGGACACGTGGACAAGCACAGGCGGGCAGGGCCACTACATCTCCCTGACGGCACATTGGGTGAATTTAGTGGAGGCTGGGACAGAGTCAGAGCCTGGGACCGCTCACGTCCTACCCACCCCCAGAATTGCGGGCCCCAGCTCGGTGCTGGTATCTGCGGAGGTGTATGCTTCCTCCACTAAAGCACCCTCCTCCTCCTCCTCCTCCTCTGTCTCACAATCTAGATGTGTTAGCAGCAGCATGTCGCCAGCAGTCGGTGTCGCGCGGTGTGGCAGCACAGCGGTGGGCAAGCGTCAGCAGGCCGTGCTGAAACTACTCAGCTTAGGCGATAAGAGGCACACGGCCCACGAACTGCTGCAGGGTCTGACACAGCAGACCGACCGCTGGCTTGCGCCGCTGAGCCTCCAACCGGGCATGGTCGTGTGTGACAACGGCCGTAACCTGGTGGCGGCTCTGCAGCTCGGCAGCCTCACGCACGTGCCATGCCTGGCCCACGTCTTTAATTTGGTGGTTCAGCGGTTTCTGAAAAGCTACCCACGCTTGTCAGACCTGCTCGTAAAGGCGCGCCGGCTCTGCGCACATTTCCGCAAGTCCCACACGGACGCTGCCACCCTGCGCACCCTGCAACATCACTTTAAGCTGCCAGTGCACCGACTGCTGTGCGACGTGCCCACACGGTGGAACTCTACGCTCCACATGTTGGCCAGGCTCTATGAACAGCGTAGAGCTATAGTCGAATACCAACTCCAACATGGGCGGCGCAGTGGGAGTCAGCCTCCTCAATTCCTTTCAGAAGAGTGGGCCTGGTTGGCAGACATCTGCCATGTCCTTGGTAATTTTGAGGAGTCTACCCAGGTGGTGAGCGGCGATGCTACAATCATTAGCGTCACCATTCCTCTGCTATGCATCTTGAGAAATTCCCTGCAAACCATAAAGGCAGCTGCTTTGCGCTCGGAAACGGGGGCGGGGGAAGACAGTATGCCGCTGGATAGTCAGGGCACCCTCCTGTCTATTTATCAGCGCGTACAGGAGGAGGAGGAGGAGGAGCATGAGGAGGAGGGGGAAGAGACAGCTTGGGCCGCTGCTGACGGTACACCGGCTGATTGCCTGTCATCCTTTCAGCGTGTATGGCCTGAGGAGGAGGAGGAGGAGGAGGAGGAGGAGGATCCTGAAAGTGATCTTCCTAGTGAAGACAGCCATGTGTTGCGTACAGGTACCCTGGCACACATGGCTGACTTCATGTTAGGATGCCTTTCTCGTGACCCTCGCGTTGCACGCATTCTGGCCACTACGGATTACTGGGTGTACACACTGCTCGATCCACGGTATAAGGAGAACCTGCCCACTCTGATTCCCGAAGAGGAAAGGGGTTCGAGAGTGTTGCTATACCACAGGACCCTTGCGGACAAGCTGATGGTAAAATTCCCAGCCGACAGCGCTAGTGGCAGAAGGCGCAGTTCCGAGGGCCATGTTGCAGGGGATGTGCGTAGATCGAGCAGCATGTACATCCCAGGCAGTGCAACAGTCTTTAAGGGCCTGGCCAGCTTTATGGCTCCCCACCAAGACTGTGTCACCGCTCCCCAGTCACGGCTGAGTCGGCGGGAGCACTGCAAAAGGATGGTGAGGGAGTACGTAGCGGATCGCACGACCATCCTTGGTGACGCCTCTGCCCCCTACAACTACTGGGTGTCGAAGCTGGACACGTGGCCTGAACTAGCCCTGTATGCCCTTGAGGTGCTTGCTTGTCCTGCGGCTAGCGTGTTGTCGGAGAGGGTGTTTAGTGCGGCTGGGGGAATCATCACAGATAAGCGTAGCCGCTTGTCAACCGACAGTGCCGACAGGCTAACACTCATCAAGATGAACAAAGGCTGGATTTCCCCAGACTTCTGTTCTCCACCAGCGGACAGCAGCGATACGTAAGCAATACGTAGGCTGCACCCGCGGATGGAAGCTACGTTCTCTCTCACCATCCAAAACGGGGACATTTCTGCTTCATCAATCTGTGTCTAATATTCCTCCTCCTCCTCCTCCTGCTCCTCCTCGTGAAACCTCACGTAATCACGCTGAACGGGCAATTTTTGTTAGGGCCACAAGGCTCACTCAAATAATTTTTCTGAACAATTTTTATAAGTTTCAATGCGCTTAAAAGCATTGGAACTTTAACTTGAACCAATTTTTCGTTACACTGGGCTGCCTCCAGGCCTAGTTACCACTTAAGCCACATTAACCAAAGCGATTAATGGGTTTCACCTGCCCTCTTGGCTGGCCATGGCCAATTTTTGGGATGTACATTAGTACTGTTGATACAGCAATTTTTGTGGGCCCTCGCCTACAGTGTAATCAAATTAATTTTTAGCCCACCTGCATTACAGCTGACGTTACCTCAGCTGTGTTGGGCAATGCAATGGGATATTTTTATGTACCGCCGGTGGGTTCCAGGGAGCCACCCATGCTGTAGGTGCACACTGAGTTTTTAATACTTCTGTACACTTCTAAAGAACCCGTCTGACTGGGGCATGCAGTGTGGGCCGAAGCCCACCTGTATTACGCACGACATTACTACCTCAGCTGTGTTGGGCAATGCAATGGGATATTTCTATGTACCGGCCGTGGCTTCCTGGCACCCACCCAGGCAGTGGGTCCACAGGGAGTTAAACCTACATGTGTCCACTTGTAAAGAACCCCAGTCTGACTGGGGCATGCAGTGTGGGCCGAAGCCCACCTGCATTACGCACGACATTACTACCTCAGCTGTGTTGGGCAATGCAATGGGATATTTTTGTGTACCGCCGGTGGGTTCCAGGGAGCCACCCATGCTCTAGGTGCACACTGAGTTTTTAATACTTCTGTACACTTCTAAAGAACCCGTCTGACTGGGGCATGCAGTGTGGGCCGAAGCCCACCTGTATTACGCACGACATTACTACCTCAGCTGTGTTGGGCAATGCAATGGGATATTTCTATGTACCGCCGGTGGCTTCCTGGCACCCACCCAGGCAGTGGGTCCACAGGGAGTTAAACCTACATGTGTCCACTTGTAAAGAACCCCAGTCTGACTGGGGCATGCAGTGTGGGCCGAAGCCCACCTGCATTACGCACGACATTACTACCTCAGCTGTGTTGGGCAATGCAATGGGATATTTTTGTGTACCGCCGGTGGGTTCCAGGGAGCCACCCATGCTGTAGCTGCACACTGAGTTTTTAATACTTCTGTACACTTCTAAAGAACCCGTCTGACTGGGGCATGCAGTGTGGGCCGAAGCCCACCTGTATTACGCACGACATTACTACCTCAGCTGTGTTGGGCAATGCAATGGGATATTTCTATGTACCGCCGGTGGCTTCCTGGCACCCACCCAGGCAGTGGGTCCACAGGGAGTTAAACCTACATGTGTCCACTTGTAAAGAACCCCAGTCTGACTGGGGCATGCAGTGTGGGCCGAAGCCCACCTGCATTACGCACGACATTACTACCTCAGCTGTGTTGGGCAATGCAATGGGATATTTTTGTGTACCGCCGGTGGGTTCCAGGGAGCCACTCATGCTGTAGCTGCACACTGAGTTTTTAATACTTCTGTACACTTCTAAAGAACCCGTCTGACTGGGGCATGCAGTGTGGGCCGAAGCCCACCTGTATTACGCACGACATTACTACCTCAGCTGTGTTGGGCAATGCAATGGGATATTTCTATGTACCGCCGGTGGCTTCCTGGCACCCACCCAGGCAGTGGGTCCACAGGGAGTTAAACCTACATGTGTCCACTTGTAAAGAACCCCAGTCTGACTGGGGCATGCAGTGTGGGCCGAAGCCCACCTGCATTACGCACGACATTACTACCTCAGCTGTGTTGGGCAATGCAATGGGATATTTTTGTGTACCGCCGGTGGGTTCCAGGGAGCCACTCATGCTGTAGCTGCACACTGAGTTTTTAATACTTCTGTACACTTCTAAAGAACCCGTCTGACTGGGGCATGCAGTGTGGGCCGAAGCCCACCTGTATTACGCACGACATTACTACCTCAGCTGTGTTGGGCAATGCAATGGGATATTTCTATGTACCGCCGGTGGCTTCCTGGCACCCACCCAGGCAGTGGGTCCACAGGGAGTTAAACCTACATGTGTCCACTTGTAAAGAACCCCAGTCTGACTGGGGCATGCAGTGTGGGCCGAAACCCACCTGCATTAACCCTTTCCAGTCCACTGTGTGACCTGTGAAGACATTAGGGTTTAAGGCTGTACAGCTCCGTTGTTGGTAGACGTCCGTCGGGGTTCTCTTACTGTATATTGCCAGCCTCTCTGCTGTCGGAGCCTATCCTACGTGTCAGCTCATGCAGTACTGGCTTTAGCCAGCATATAGCGCCGTTGTATAACAGCAGAAAAAGAGTAAGCCCCCTAGGAAAACCATATACAAATTGGATTGGAAAGGGTTAAGCACAACATTACTACCTCAGCTGTGTTGGGCAATGCAATGGGATATTTCTATGTACCGCCGGTGGCTTCCTGGCACCCACCCATGCTGTAGGTGCACACGGAGTTTTTACTACATCTGTACACTTATAAAGAACCCCAGTCAGACTGGGGCATGCAGTGTGGGCCGAAGCCCACCTGCATTAAGCACGACATTACTACCTCAGCTGTGTTGGGCAATGCAATGGGATATTTCTGTGTACCGCCGGTGGGTTCCAGGGAGCCACCCATGCTGTGGGTCGACAGGGACTTCACAATAGGGAGTTGTACCTGCCTGTGTCTATGAATTAAAAAGCCCGGTCTGACTGGGGCATGCAGACACCTTGACAGAATGAATAGTGTGTGGCACATAGGTTCCCCATTGCTATGCCCACGTGTGCAGCTCCTGATGGCGGTGGCACAGGATTCTATTTCTCATTGCTTCTGTACAGCATTGTGGGCTATCGCTCCGCCACTTTTAAAGAGGGTCGCTGCCTAGCCGTGCCAACCTCTGCAGTGTGTTCCTGCGGTCCCTCGTCATGGCAGACGCAATTCTAAATAGACATGAGCGTGGTGTGGCATGAGGGCAGCTGAAGGCTGCGCAGGGACACTTTGGTGTGCGTTGTGGGGGGGAGGGGGGGCGGTTGGGCAGCATGTAACCCAGGAGAAGTGTCAGTGGAGTGTCATGCAGGCAGTGATTGTGCTTTGTTGGAGGTAGTGTGGTGCTTAGCAAAGGTATGCCATGCTAATGAGGGCTTTTCAGAAGTAAAAGTTGTTGGGAGGGGGGGGGGCCCACTCTTGCCGGTATTGTGGCTTAATAGTGGGACCTGTGAACTTGAGATGCAGCCCAACATGTAGCCCCTCGCCTGCCCTATCCGTCACTGTGTCATTCCCATCACTTTCCTGAATTGCCCAGATTTTCACACATGAAAACCTTAGCGAGCATCGGCGAAATACAAAAATGTTCTGGTCGCCCATTGACTTCAATGGGGTTCGTTGTTCGAAACGAACCCTCGAGCATCACGGGAAGTTCGTTACGAATAACGAACACCCGAACATTTTGGTGTTCGCTCATCTCTAGTGTTTATTAAAAATGTATATCTTCTATTAAAATGTGTGAAATAAACATTTGAGGCTTGTGGAGAGGTTTGGGAAATGTAGTTGCACTTAAATGTACTCTGGGGACAACAGATACCGGTACTCTATTTAGAACATGTTTTGCGTGACCAGTAAATGGTACTCCTAAAACAATTCCAAGAAATACAGACTGATACCTGCCCCACAGAAGGTGTTTTTTTCCCAGCTTTTATATAGGTAGGAGCCGACGCACCAAGAGACTTTTGAAACTCCAAGTACATGTAATATAGTGCAAGTTTTGAAGCCCTAAGTTCATTTGCTATTGGGACCATGGGGCCTCATGGATGGTATTGATTTGTTCAGATCTTCCATTAGTCAGTCACTGGAAGGATAGGAACTCACTCAATGCTCCCACTACCTATCAATGGAAGAATTAATAAGCTTTCTTGTCCGTGTCATTTGAGGACACAGCTGAAGACAATGGGTATAGCTGCTGCTACTAGGAGGTGGACACTAAGCAAATGTGTTAGCTCCTCCTACCAGCTATACCCCTCCTGCAAGCACCAAGCTAATCAGTTATAGCTTAGTGTCTGTAGGAAGTAGACCTTTTTCTTTTACTGATCTTCAGCTGGTATTTCCTCTCCCAACTTAGGAAGAGTCTACTGTCAGCCCTGTATTCTTGTTACCCCACAGAGTAGGGTTAAGGGTGACCACTAGAGATGAGCGAGCGCACTCGGTAAGGACAGATACTTGAGCGAGTATCGTCCTTACCGAGTGCCTGTTCATCCGCAAAGATTCGGGTGCCGGCAGGGGGGGGGGGGGGGGGGGAATGGGAGGGAGATCTTTCACACATCCCCCCTGCTCCTTCCTGCTCACTCCCGCAACACAGCGCTCACCCACGTCGGCAACCGAGTACCTGTTTTTACAGAGTACACTCGCTCATCTCTAGTGACTACCCACTAGCGTGTTTTTCCCCTGCGAATTCGCTGCATTTTTTTTTCCAATTGTCGATGGGACTTTTTAATGTTAAAAACGCAATGCACCAAAAACGCAATTGCGTTGTGTTTTTAAAATTAGAAAGTCCCATTGACAATTGGAAAAAAAAACGCAGCAAATTCGCAGCAGGGAAAAAACGCTAGTGGGTAGTCACCCTAACAGTGTAGAGTCAACCATCCTGTTGTACACTGTGCCATCAAAAGATAAGTAGACATGGCCCAAAGGATAAGAAGACTGCGACCCTCTAGCCATAGTATTGCTCCCCCATCACTAGCCTCCTCGAGAAAGGTTGGCAAGCTTAGGGTTACTAACTACTTGAGTGCCGACCTCATCCTCAGTACATACATGAGTATGGCAGTTGGCTAAGTATATAGATACCCCTTTTTCCACTACCCTCTATGGTGGTGCTTCCATGGTTCTGAAGCCACTGACTCTCCTTCTTCCCACTCCCCAGTACTGAGTCTGCTGTGTGCTGATTTCCCTCCACCAAGCCCTTACTTTTGATAGGGATTATGCCACTTGCCTGGTGGGAGTTTTCTACGTGTCCAGGGATCCGCCCCCTCCACCTGCTGTCCGATGCATTATAACTCCTGATGGGGATCATGCTGCCACCACTCTTCTGCCCCAGCACCCTGCAGCATTGGAGTGTCCTGCGCTTCTGGCTCACAGTATCTGTCGGGTCTTCTATGCTACCTGTCTGTGGCTTCTCTGTAGGTTGCACTGAGAAGTAGATGGATAGGGGAGAATGCCTTGCAGGACCATGTATTATCCCAGGCCATGGTCTAAGACCTAGTGTGGCGGCTGCCCAAGGGGAAAAGTGAGCAAGCACCTTGTGGCAAATTGGGAGGCTTTCCTTATGGGGGTGGACTTAGAGGCACCCTCTCAGCCTATTATGTCTGCCAAGGAAGGGACTTCCTTTCTCCTCTCCAATCAGGGCCTTAGGGGATTTTCTCTGCATTCCTATAGGTTCCCATGGTTCCCCCATGCAGTGTCCACCTCCAGGTCCTTTCTCCCTCCTTCCCAGCCTCTTTCTCTATCTTTGTCACTGCTGTGACCTGTGGAATTGCATGTGTGGTCTTCACTCAGCTTTACTGGACCACCTTCTCCAAACGGGGTAAACTCTGCCAGCGTATAGCTCCTCTTATCTCTGCCCCACCTCTGCAGCACCTCAAGCAGCAGCCTATTGCAGTCACACAAGGTCTGACCCTACGACAGAAGGCTCCAAACGGACCATAGTCAGAGCCATGCACTTCAAGTCCTCACTGCAAGACCAAATTTTGTTGTGGACAGCTAGTATTTCTCTACACTAAGGCCGCCTGCACACGGGCGGAAATCCTGCGGCGGTATTTCCGCCACTGAAAGTTTGCATAGGAGTGCATTACAATACGCACTCCTATGCAGACGGCCGCGGTTTGGCCGCGCGAAATATCGCGCGGCAAACAAACCGCGGCATGTCCTATTTTTGTGCGGGGCTCGCACTCATCCGGCCGCCGGCTCCGGTCTGCGCATGCGCCGGCTGCGCCGCAGCCGGCACATGCAAGAGCCGGGGCCGCCAGGCGTGGGTGAGTACGCGCTCGTCTCTGCAGGCTCTCGGGTCGGGTCCCGCGGCGAGAATTCTCGCTGCCGGATCCGACCCGCTCGTCTGCAGGCGACTTAACTGGCCTTCCATCGAGACGAGCTAACAATGATAGGTTTACTGGTCTGCCTCCTGCTCCAACCCAGTCAGCTTTCGAACCAGAATGGGTTCATTCTTTCACAGGCTGTCCTGGACCTTACTAAAGAGAATCCAAGAGAATCAGTGATATGCTGAACAAGCTTTCCCGTCAACCGCCTCCACGCATGTCTGATAACTCTTTCATTGACTCCTCCTGTGGAAGATCCAGAAGGCAATATAGGCATTCTCACTAATGACAATCATCCTGAGTCGCTCGCCTCATCATACTTTACAGTCCCACCTAAGGATGCGCACTGAGCTTTTTCTTCCAGAGACTACTTCCGCTCTGATGGCAAGGTGTCTTGAGTCTCCCTCAAATTTGCACCTGGGTGAGGAACACAGTTCCAAGCTATCCTCTAGTCGATAGCTTAATGGTAGCCGCAAAGGATACACTCCAGGTAAAAGATGCAGACCTAGAAACATCCACAGGGGCAGTTTCCTTCAGACATCCAAAGTGTTCTCCAAAAGTGTTTCCCCTCTCACAAGGAATTTGAGGGGAATGGAGTCTCCCTAACAAGTGTTTCGCTAAACCGAAGCGTTTGGATATTATTTATCCCTTTCCAGAAGAGTCTGTAAAGAAATCGGTATAATCTCCAGTGGTAAACCTGCTTGGCAAAATACATCACTATTTATGGCTGACACCTACAGTATACTTTTGCAGACGAGGTTGGAATCACTGCTTAAAACATTGAATGAGATGGAGGATTCGGGTCCCCGACATTTTTGGCTTTTACCTGGGTCAGTAGGGCTACTTCTGAATGGGCCAATCAATTGCACCTCAGCATTCTCTTGAGTTATTCCCAAGAAGAACTGACCAGGCAGGAAAATATCTTTTAGTCTTCCTGGGATGCTGCCAGGCTTTTAGTTTTGGCCTTAGCTGCCTCAATAGCAACAGGCTGGACCT
This sequence comes from Eleutherodactylus coqui, assembly GCF_035609145.1. Taxonomy (NCBI): domain Eukaryota; kingdom Metazoa; phylum Chordata; class Amphibia; order Anura; family Eleutherodactylidae; genus Eleutherodactylus; species Eleutherodactylus coqui. Next base: position 57,736,643 of record NC_089837.1, on the reverse strand, counting down.
TGTGGCTAAAATCCTAGGATGCAGATGCAGTCTTAACTGGACTTCCCTTTGTCAGTTCCTGGCTCTTCGCTGCCTGACTGGGCAAGATAATCTCGGAGGCTACAAGTGGTGAGAGCTCCCACCTACCACAGTAATATAGCTGAGTGAGATCTACTCAGAAGAAACAACCTCATTTTTATTCCTTCCAGTGTTCTCCAACTCCAGTCCTCAGGGACCGCCAACAGGTCATGTTTTCAGGTTTTTCTCAGTGTTACACAGGTGATGTAATTATTGTCAGTGCCTCACACATTGCCACAGGTGTTCTTACCATAGGATATCCTGAAAACATGACCTGTTGGTGGTCCCTGAGGACTAGAGTTGGGGACCCCTGCTCTAGTCCATGTACCTTGGATGTCAAGAAAACCACGTAGGATCACAGGAAGAAACACTCAAACCCTGACCCTCCTGGCATCCCCGACAGAGATCTCCAAGTCCTCCTCTACGAAATCCTCAGCATAAAGGATTGCCCCCATCCAAGACAGTTGGAGTGGGGGGACGAATTTACAGATTCAAAAACAGCTGGTTAACCCAGGTCTCAGATGCCTGAGTCTGGGAGTTCATATCCTCAGGCTATGCCACAATTTGTCAACCATCATCCAGACCATTTCTTCATGTCCAGACTTTCAAAGTCTCCTTCAAGGATCAATTCTCTAGATCAGACAATATGCCATGCCTTCACCCAGGGTGTCATAATTCCAGCCTCTCCTCCTCCCCCACAGTGTTTCACAAGGTTTTATTTCAATCTTTTTGTGGTATCCAAGAAGAAAGGATCTGCCCGCTCCATTCTAGAGTTAAAAAAATGTAATCTGTGTGTAAAAACCTGGCATTTTGAAATGGAGTCGCTGAAGTTTGTCATTTGTGTCCATAGAACAAGGGGAATTCCTGTCATCCATTGACATTAAAGGGGTTGTCCCGCGAAAGCAAGTGGGGGTATACACTTCTGTATGGCCATATTAATGCACTTTGTAATGTACATTGTGCATTAATTATGAGCCATACAGAAGTTATTCACTTACCTGTTCCGTTGCTAGCGTCCTCGTCTCCATGGTGCCGTCTAATTTTCAGCGTCTAATCGCCGGATTAGACGCGCTTGCGCAGTCCGGTCTTCTTCTTTTCTGAATGGGGCCGCTCGTGCCGGAGAGCGGCTCCTCATAGCTCCGCCCCGTCACGTGCCGATTCCAGCCAATCAGGAGGCTGGAATCGGCAATGGAACGCACAGAAGACCTGCGGTCCACCGAGGGTGAAGATCCCGGCGGCCATCTTCACCAGGTAAGTAAGAAGTCACCGGAGCGCGGGGATTCAGGTAAGCACTATCCGGTTTTCTTTTTTAACCCCTGCATCGGGTTTGTCCCGCGCCGAACGGGGGGGCTATTGAAAAAAAAACAAACCCGTTTCGGTGCGGGACAACCCCTTTAAGGATGCATACCACTATTTGCCCATCTACAAAGTACACTACCAGTTTGTGGCACTCCCAATTTGGGTTGGCCATGGTTTTCTGGGTGCTCAAAGTCCTGGTGTCAGTGGTGGCTCTTCTCCACTCCAAGGGGATTGTGGCTATCACCTATCTGAACAAGATTTTGGTGAAGGAGCCTTCCCACCTTGCCACATCACCCTGGACACTCAGTCCACCCTCTTCCCATTTCAGAGTCTGGAATTTCTGGCCTTGCCTTTGACAAGGTACAGTCATATGTTTTGCTTCCAACACAGAAACTTCATCTTCTCCAGCTGCAGGTGCGCACCTTGCAGACACAGAATCCTAACCCAATTTGATATTGCATGAGTGTCATGTGGTTCATGGTTTATTCAAGGCGATTCCCTTCAGCAGATTTCACTCCCAACCTCTCCAGTGGATAATTCTCTTTCGATGGGACAAATCCACATGCTAACTAGATAAAAAAATCTGTCAACATCTGATGCTTTGACGCTCCCTGCAATGGTGGCTGCATTCCTCTTAAGTTTAGCTGGGGCAATTCTTTCTGCCACATAAATAGCTGGTGCTCACCACAGACGACAATCTTCTCGGATAGGGAGGTACGCTACAAAACCCACAGCCCAAGGAATGTGGACAGCACGGGAAAAGTCCCTCCGAATAAATGTGTTGGAACTTCAGGCCATCTTTCTCTCTCCATTTTGCACCGCAACTTATAGATTTCCCAGTCTGTGTCCAGACTGATAACAAAACGGTGATCAGATACACAAATCATCAGGGTGTGACCCGCAGCACAGCAGTCATGGAAAAAGCATTAAAAAATCCTAGCATGAGCAGAGGCCCATCTCTCTGTGGTCTCCAGTAGACAACCGGATAGCTGATTTCCTGAGCACAGAAAAAGTCTACCCAGGAGATTGGGGACTCCTATCCTGACGTCTTTCAAGACATTTGCCACAGATGGAGTCACCCAGACATTGACACGATGGTGTCCAGAATCAATTGCTAGCTTCCAACCTTTGTGTCCAAGTCGCAAGACCCTCAGGTTTGGACAGTGGATGCCCTCATAATTCCATGGACAGGCTTTAAGCTTCCCTCCATATTTCCTCCATTCCCGCTCATCCCTCAACTCCTCAAAAAGATCAAACTGGAAAGTCTTACACAAATTGGCAATAACATTAAACGAACTGCCTAATATCTTGTAAGTACCCCTGCACCGCTAAATCAACTCTGATTCTTTGAAGCATGGTTCAAGATGATAGCAATAGATTCTTTATGTTCGGTAGATGTGAGGCGTGGCCTTCATGGATTTAAATTGTTTCTCCAACACATCACACAGATGATCAATCAGATTAAGATCTGGGGAATTTGAAGGTCAAGTCTTCACCTTGATCTTTGCCATGTTCCTCATCTATTCCTGAACAGTTTTTGCATTATGGCTAGTACATTATCCTGCTGAAAGAAGGCACTGTCATTATGGGATACCGCTGCTATGAAGGGGGTACTCGGATTGTGCAATGTTTAGGTAGACCGTATGTGTCATATCTATATGAATGCAAAGATCCAAGTACCCAGCAGAACATTGCCCATCACGCTAACTCTTCTTACTTCTGCACTTCCCATAGTGCATCCTGGTGCCATCTCTTTACTAGCCGTCCACAGCATGTAACATAAAACATAATTCAGTAAATTGGGCCACCTCCTTCAGTTGCTTGATCTAGTGCTGATAGTTGCATGCTCAGAGTAGGTACTTTTGGCAGTGCTTGCCATGGGCAATCTAACCATCCTACAGCTACACAGCCCCATGCACTGTGAGCTGTGATGCCCTGTGTGATCTGCACTTTTCTATCATAGTCCGCAGGAAGTTTTATATCTTTGCTGTACTACAGCAGTTCTTTGCGGTTGGTTTAGATAAACTAGTCTAATTTCCCCCACCTATTGGTGAGCTTTGGGCGCCCGTAAACTTGTTAGTTCACTTGCTCTTCTTCTTTAGACGGTTTTTGATGGGTACCAACCATTGTATACTGGGAACACCAGTCTATCTTTACACTTGCCCATTTTATTTATGTTTCCAACACATCAACTGACTAATCACTTGCTGCATGATATATCCCACCTTCAACAGGCACCATTGTACTGAGCTAATCAAAGCTTGTCACTTCACCTGTGCAGTGGTCGTAATGTTATGGTTGGTGTGTCGTAATGCTATGGTTGGGGTGTGTATGTATATGTTAATCTATGCACATGCAGTATTAGGGGGGGATACTTGTATTGTGCGTCTCTATAGCCAAACAATGTGCACAGATATGAAAAATATATAGTACATGGGGACAAGAATAAGATGACTAGCATAGGATGGATGGATATGGTGTTGTATTAGGCAACAGACTTTCCTCTTATGATGACATTGTTGAAGGTCATCTTATCAGAGTCTACTTTTATCAATGAAAAACCCATCTGTTCTTCTGTAAAGATGAATTTTGGCACTCTGCTCGGCTCGGAGAGGTGTCTGCCTTTCCATCTGCTGAGATTTCTGCCACATTTCTCTGTTGCAGGGCTTTAACATGGGTTTTGGCTTATGTAATAATACACATGGAATCAGATACACAAAGATTTGAAAGCCTACTGGGAAATGGTCCAAGGCTTTCAAAAAGGTCTACTCACTGTAAAAATACCTGCACGTATTGATCTAACTATATAGTTTTGTTAGGGGGAAATGTGGTCTGTTGTGTAGATGAAAAGAACAGCTTGGCTAGTCAGAGAATGTGAGAGTGCCTGTGTTCTTGTCTGTATAGTATTCCTCTGTTTAAAGGCTGGGGGACCTTGAAGAGAGGGAGTTCAGTCCAAGTTGGTCCCATCCTTTTTGCTTATGGAAGGTGAGCATTTTTACTGGACTTATCTCTCCAAAGAGACTGCAATGTTGGCAAAGAAGGCAATGGGGAATTGGTCCAAGGCTCATAAAAAGGCCTGGAGGGGGAATGCAAACACCAGATGCCTTTTGTTCTGGTTTGCATAATAATGGGGGTTCAATCTGATATTTGCTATGCGTCCCCCTCATTTCTATATACAGCATTGATTCTGAATTATATTGTTTGTTAAAATTGATAGTGGGGAGCCAATTAATAAACCTCCCGAGCATGCTCAGTTCCATGTTCTGACATTTGGTGAAAATTTCGGCACATTTCATAGTCCATTACTGTAGCCCCTTACACATAATTCTGCCTGCAGGCAAGTATTGGTAATAATTTCTGAGACAGTGTGAAGAACTAGAAATATTGTCAGATCACATTGAGGAAGACTTTGACAAATCACCTTCTTTTTCATGATTGGACAACTGTTTTGGGTTATCCTGGCAAAGATTATGGCTGTGATCAGAAGACAGATGCCCTGTAATGTGTCTATCGATAAACACTTGCTCCACAATGTTAAATCTAAAGGCACTGTTGTAATGTGCGGGCATACAGCCGACTAATGCCATCATGTAGACTGTAACATGTCAGCCCAATAAACCCTACAAAGAACCGTCTATTGTGTAACATGGATTTTGGCGCCAGCTCCTATATTCAGGCTTGAACTCATTACTTGCCCATCAATTGCTTAGAAAAATGTCATGACAGCCGCTGATATCTCAGTACAGCACGTAGACTGTGAGGCCAGAATCGGAGAGACAATGGGTCAGTTTATCTAGTAAGTACAATGGCCGCACACATTAATCAGCGCGGTTTATAATCTGTATCCTCAGCTTTTCAGAGAGAAAATGCTCCTAAGCCTCTTGTGTGAAGTAATCGCAGGCCGACACATTGTGTTTTCGCTTCATCGCCATTTAAGTATGAGATAATCGACTGAAGTTACTAGCTTGATGAGGATTAATGGCTTGTCAAACAAGGATCTCTTGTGTTATATGCTGGGCTGGGATTTATTACCATTAGCATAGAAACTACTGACCCCCAGACTTTATCCAAAGTATGTATACCATAGAGCCGTGGTGGCGAACCTATGGCATGCATGCCAGAGGGCACACAGAGCCATCTCTGTTGGTATGAGCGCCAACTGCTACTCACCATGATGATGATGATTACCAGCCTGGTTGCTGTAGCTTCCCACTTGGAAATCACTCAGCAGTGCTGCTAGCAACGTTGATCCCGGGTGCACAGTGATGGCAGTGTGTGCACCCTGGATCATCCTCCCCTGACCTCTCCTCCTTGGTTCCACAGGAGGAGAAGGCAGGAGAAGTCTAGGTCCACACATTACAGTCTGCAGTAATGCCGACGAGAAGGAGCGGTGCTTAGACAAGGAGGAGGTAAGTGTATGGGTCACAGGGGGGTGCTATTACTACTGGGGCTGATATGAGGACACTATTGCTAATAATGTCCCTTATATCAGCCCCAGTAATAATACATTACTGAGGCCACTGTCAGGATCACTATTACTACTGGGACTGATATAGGAGACAGCATTACTACTGAGGCCACTGTGGGGGTTGCTATTACGACTGAGGTCACTGTGGGGAGTCCCTGTTATAGAAAAAGATGTTACACGGGAGTATAAAGAAGTACCAGATTAATACATTACAGGACAGTATTTTTAAAAGAAAATTACCAGATTTTGGGATTCGTGGCCCAAAATGTCTGGCAGAGTTTCAGAAAGCAAAGGGACAGTCCATATGCAGCAGCATATCTCTGTGGTCTGACAATTTGGATAAAGAATCCCCACAGTTTTAAAGCCTTTGTAGAACCATATGCAAGAGTGGAGGGAGCAAAATTTTAACATTGAACTCATCTTTCCCAGTATCCTGAGTGGTAAGTTGCTATGCATAGTTGGAGATTAGAGATGAGCGAGCACCAAAATGCTCGGGTGCTCGTTACTCGGGACGAAATTTTCGCGATGTTCGAGGGTTCGTTTCGAGTAACGAACGCCATTGAAGTCAATGGGCGACCTGAGCATTTTTGTATATCGCCGATGCTCGCTAAGGTTTCCATTTGTGAAAATCTGGGCAATTCAAGAAAGTCATGGGAACGACACAGCAACGGATAGGGCAGGCGAGGGGCTACATGTTGGGCTGCATCTCAAGTTCCCAGGTCCCACTATTAAGCCACAATAGCGGCAAGAGTGGGCCCCCCCCCCTCCCAACAATTTTTACTTCTGAAAAGCCCTCATTAGCAATGCATACCTTAGCTAAGCACCACACTACCTCCAACAAAGCACAATCACTGCCTGCATGACACTCCGCTGCCACTTCTCCTGGGTTACATGCTGCCCAACCCTCCCCCCCCCCCCCCCCCGCACGACCCAGTGTCCACAGCGCACACCAAAGTGTCCCTGCGCAGCCTTCAGCTGCCCTCATGCCACACCACCCTCATGTCTATTTATAAGTGCGTCTGCCATGAGGAGGAACCGCAGGCACACACTGCAGAGGGTTGGCACGGCTAGGCAGCGACCCTCTTTAAAAGGGGCGGCGCGATAGCCCACAATGCTGTACAGAAGCAATGAGAAATATAATCCTGTGCCACCACCATCAGGGGCTGCACACGTGGGCATAGCAATGGGGAACCTATGTGCCACACACTATTCATTCTGTCAAGGTGTCTGCATGCCCCAGTCAGACCGCAGTTTTTTATAAATAGTCACAGGCAGGTACAACTCCGCAATGGGAATTCCGTGTGCACCCACAGCATGGGTGGCTCCCTGGAACCCACCGACTGTACATAAATGTATCCCTTTGCAGTGCCCTGGACAGCAGAGCTAACGTCAGATTAAATGCAGGTGGGCTTCGGCCCACACTCCATGCCCCAACCTGACCGGGGTTTTTAATTCATAGACACAGGCAGGTACAACTCCCTATTGTGAAGTCCCTGTGGACCGACAGCATGGGTGGGTGCCAGGAAGCCACCGGCGGTACATAAATAAATCCCATTGCATTGCCCATCACAGCTGAGGTAATGTCGTGTTTAATGCAGGTGGGCTTCGGCCCACACTGCATGCCCCAGTCAGACTGGGGTTCTTTAGAAGTGGACACATGCAGTTACAACTCCGTGTGGACCGACAGCATGGGTGGGCCCTGGAACCCACCGGCGGTACATAAATATATCCCATTGCATTGCCCATCACAGCTGAGGTAATGTCATGTTTAATGCAGGTGGGCTTCGGCCCACACTGCATGCCCCAGTCAGACTGGGGTTCTTTAGAAGTGGACACATGCAGTTACAACTCCGTGTGGACCGACAGCATGGGTGGGTGCCAGGAAGCCACCGGCGGTACATAAATATATCCCATTGCAGTGCCCAGCACAGCTGATGTAACGTCAGCTTTAAAGGGGTTGTCCCGAGGCAGCAAGTGGGTCTATACACTTCTGCATGGCCATAATAATGCACTTTGTAATGTACATTGTGCATTAATTATGAGCCATACAGAAGTTATAAAAAGTTTTATACTTACCTGCTCCGTTGCTAGCGTCCTCGTCTCCATGGAGCCGACTAATTTTTGGCCTCCGATGGCCAAATTAGCCGCGCTTGCGCAGTCCGGGTCTTCAGCAGTCTTCTATGGAGCCGCTCGTGCCAGAGAGCGGCTCCGTGTAGCTCCGCCCCGTCACGTGCCGATTCCAGCCAATCAGGAGGCTGGAATCGGCAGTGGACCGCACAGAAGAGCTGCGGTCCACGAAGGTAGAAGATCCCGGCGGCCATCTTCAGCAGGTGAGTATGAAGACGCCGGACCGCCGGGATTCAGGTAAGCGCTGTGCGGGTGGTTTTTTTAACCCCTGCATCGGGGTTGTCTCGCGCCGAACGGGGGGGGGGGTTAAAAAAAAAAAAAAACCCGTTTCGGCGCGGGACATCTCCTTTAATGCAGGTGGGCAAAAAATTTATTGGATTACACTGTAGGCGAGGGCCCCAAAAAATTGGTGTACCAACAGTACTAATGTACGTCAGAAAAATTGCCCATGCCCAACCAAGAGGGCAGGTGAAACCCATTAATCGCTTTGGTTAATGTGGCTTAATTTGTAACTAGGCCTGGAGGCAGCCTAGTTAAAATAAAAATTGGTTCAGGTGCAAGTTTCAACGCTTTTAATGAGCATTGAAACGTATAAAAATTGTTTACAAAAATTATATGACTGAGCCTTGTGGGCCTAAGAAAAATTGCCCGTTCGGCGTGATTATGTGAGGTTTCAGGAGGAGGAGCAGGAGGAGGAGGAGGAATATTATACACAGATTGATGAAGCTAAAAGGTCCACGTTTTTGATCGTGATAGAGAACGATGCTTCCATCCGCGGGTGCAGCCTACGTATTGTTTAGGTATCGCTGCTGTCCGCTGGTGGAGAAGAGAAGCCTGGGGAAATCCAGGCTTTGTTCATCTTGATGAGTGTAAGCCTGTCGGCACTGTCGGTTGACAGGTGGGTACGCTTATCTGTGATAATTCCCCCAGCCGCACTAAACACCCTCTCTGACAAGACGCTAGCCGCAGGACAAGCAAGCACCTCCAGGGCATACAGCGCGAGTTCAGGCCACGTGTCCAGCTTCGACACCCAGTAGTTGTAGGGGGCAGAGGCGTCACGGAGGACGGTCGTGCGATCGGCTACGTACTCCCCCACCATCCTTTTACAGTGCTCCCGCCGACTCAGCCTTGACTGGGGAGCGGTGACACAGTCTTGCTGGGGAGCCAGAAAGCTGTCAAAGGCTTTAGAGAGTGGTCCCCTGCCTGTGCTGTACATGCTGCCTGATCTCCGCGCCTCCCCTGCTACCTGGCCCTCGGAACTGCGCCTTCGGCCACTAGCGCTGTCGGATGGGAAGTTTACCATCAGTTTGTCCGCCAGGGTCCTGTGGTATAGCATCACTCTCGAACCCCTTTCCTCTTCGGGTATGAGAGTGGAAAGGTTCTCCTTATACCGTGGGTCGAGCAGTGTGTACACCCAGTAATCCGTAGTGGCCAGAATGCGTGTAAAGCGAGGGTCACGAGAAAGGCATCCTAACATGAAGTCAGCCATGTGTGCCAGGGTACCTGTACGCAACACATGGCTGTCCTCACTAGGAAGATCACTTTCAGGATCCTCCTCCTCCTCAGGCCATACATGCTGAAAGGATGACAGGCAAGCAGCATGGGTACCCTCAGCAGTGGGCAAAGCTGTCTCTTCCCCCCCCTCCTCCTCCTCCTCAACGCGCTGAGATATAGACAGAAGGGTGCTCTGACTATCCAGCGACATACTGTCTTCCCCCGCCTCTGTTTCCGAGCGCAAAGCGTCTGCCTTTATGCTTTGCAGGGAACTCTCAAGAGGCATAGCAGGGGAATGGTGACGCTAATGATTGCAGCATCGCCGCTCACCATCTGGGTAGACTCCTCAAAGTTTCCAAGGACCTGGCAGATGTCTGCCAACCAGGCCCACTCTTCTGTAAAGAATTGAGGAGGCTGACTCCCACTGTCGCCCATGTTGGAGTTGGTATTCCACTATAGCTCTACACTGCTCATAGAGCCTGGCCAACATGTGGAGCGTAGAGTTCCACCATGTGGGCACGTCGCACAGCAGTCGGTGCACTGGCAGATGAAACCGATGTTGCAGGGTGGCAGCGTCCGTGTGGGACTTGCGGAAATGTGCGCAGAGCCGGCGCACCTTTCCGAGCAGGTCTGACAAGCGTGGGTAGCTTTTCAGAAAACGCTGAACCACCAAATTAAAGACGTGGGCCAGGCATGGCACGTGCGTGAGGCTGCCGAGCTGCAGAGCCGCCACCAGGTTACAGCCGTTGTCACACACGACCATGCCCGGTTGGAGGCTCAGCGGCACAAGCCAGCAGTCGGTCTGCTCTGTCCGACCCTGCAGCAGTTCGTGGGCCGTGTGCCTCTTCTCTCCTAAGCTGAGTAGTTTCAACACGGCCTGCTGATGCTTGCCACCGCTGCGCTGCCGTGCCGCGTGACACCGACTGCTGGCGACGTGCTGCTGCTGACACATCTTGATTGCGAGACAGAGGTTACATAGGAGGAGGAGGAGGGTGGTTTAGTGGAGGAAGCATACACCGCCGCAGATACCACCACCGAGCTGGGGCCCGCAATTCTGGGGGTGGGTAGGACGTGAGCGGTCCCAGGCTCTGACTCTGTCCCAGCCTCCACTAAATTCACCCAATGTGCCGTCAGGGAGATATAGTGGCCCTGCCCACCTGTGCTTGTCCACGTGTCCGTTGTTAAGTGGACCTTGGCAGTAACCGCGTTGGTGAGGGCGCGTACAATGTTGCGGGAGACGTGGTCGTGCAGGGCTGGGACGGCACATCGGGAAAAGTTGTGGCGACTGGGAACTGAGTAGCGCGGGGCCGCCGCCGCCATCATACCTTTGAAAGCCTCAGTTTCCACAACCCTATATGGCAGCATCTCCAGGCTGATAAATTTGGCTATGTGCACGTTTAACGCTTGAGCGTGCGGGTGCGTGGCGGCGTACTTGCGTTTGCGCTCCAACACTTGCGCTAGCGACGGCTGGACGGTGCGCTGAGAGACATTGGTGGATGGGGCCGAGCACAGCGGAGTTGAGGGTGTGGGTGCAGGCCAGGAGACGGTAGTGCCTGTGTCCTCAGAGCGGGGTTGGATCTCAGTGGCAGGTTGGGGCACAGGGGGAGAGGCAGCGGTTCAAACCGGAGGCGGTGAAGGGCCTTCATCCCACCTTGTGGGGTGCTTGGCCATCATATGTCTGCGCATGCTGGTGGTGGTGAGGCTGGTGGTGGTGGCTCCCCGGCTGATCTTGGCGCGACAAAGGTTGCACACCACTGTTCGGTCGTCTGCACTCTCAGTGAAAAACTGCCAGACCTTTGAGCACCTCGGCCTCTGCAGGGTGGCATGGCGTGAGGGGGCGCTTTGGGAAACAGTTGGTGGATTATTCGGTCTGGCCCTGCCTCTACCCCTGGCCACCGCACTGCCTCTTCCAACCTGCCCTGCTGCTGCACTTGCCTCCCCCTCTGAAGACCTGTCCTCAGTAGGCGTAGCAAACCAGGTGGGGTCAGTCACCTCATATTCCTGCTGCTCTTCCACCGAATCCTCTGTGCGCTCCTCCTCGGACTTACTCCAATTACTACTACCTGAGTGATAGACAACTGTGTCTCATCGTCATCGTCGTCCTCACCCACTGAAAGCTCTTGAGACAGTTGCCGGAAGTCCCCAGCCTCATCCCCCAGACCCCGGTAACTTTCCAAAGGTTGGGCATCGGTCACGACAAACTCCTCCAGTGGGAGAGGATTCGGAACCATTGCTGCCCATTCTGGGCAGGGACCCGAGAACAGTTCTTGGGAGTCTGCCTGCTCCTCAGAATGTGTCATTGTAATGGAGTGAGGAGGCTGGGAGGAAGGAGGAGAAGCAGCCAGAGGATTCAGAGTTGCAGCAGTGGACGGCGCAGAATTCTGGGTGGTCGATAGATTGCTGGATGCACTTTCTGCCATCCACGACAGGACCTGCTCACACTGCTCATTTGCTAATAAAGGTCTACCGCGTGGACCCATTAATTGTGAGATGAATGTGGGGACGCCAGAAACGTGCCTTTCTCCTAATCCCGCAGCAGTCGGCTGCGATACACCTGGATCAGGAGCTCGGCCTGTGCCCACACCCTGACTTGGGCCTCCGCGTCCTCGCCCGCGTCCACGTCCTCTAGGCCTACCCCTACCCCTCAGCATGCTGTATTACCAGTAGTGCAGAAACAGAACGCTGTAATTAAATGTGCCACTTATTGGCCTGTGGTTGGAGGCTGATTTCGCTTACGGAACGCACAGCAGAGGCAGGAAAGAATTTTGCGCAAGCCTGCTGTAACACTTAGCTGGCTGCATATGAATTAGGACAACTACCCCCAGCAGAGACGCAGTACAGTCAGGACGGTCACAGGTAGCCCAAATAGATTTTTTTCCCCACATTTTTTTGGAAAAGCCCACTGCCAATATAGACTGGATATGTCTTTCACTGTCCCTGCCTCACCACCACTACTGGCTGTGGACTATGTAAAATTACTGCAGGACGCAATGCTCTGGACGCAATGCTCTGCACGGCCGATATACAAAAAAAAATGTGCAACACTGCAAAAAGCAGCCTTAACAGTACTGGACACTGTCAGATGTGGCCCTAAGAAGGACCGTTGGGGTTCTTGAAGCCTAAAATCAATCCTAACGCTCTCCCTATAGCAGCTCCGGCATCAGCAGCACTTTCCCTGATCTCTGTCAGAATGCATCTGTGGCGAGCCGTGGGAGGGGCCGATTTATATACTCGGGTGACACTTGATCTCGCCAGCCACTCACTGCAGGGGGTGGTATAGGGCTTGAACGTCGTAGGGGAAGTTGTAATGCCTTCCCTGTCTTTCTATTGGCCAGAAAAGCGCGCTAACGTCTCCGAGATGAAAGTGAAAGTAACTCGAACATCGCGTGGTGCTCGCCTCTAGTAACGAGCATCTCGAACACACTAATACTCGAACGAGTATCAAGCTCGGACGAGTACGTTCGCTCATCTCTATTGGAGATGCTTTATCAATATCTCTATATTACACCTCCCCTTTTTGGATGGGCGAAGGTGGTTGATCTCTACAGATTACTTCCAAAGCCCATCCCTGTCGCCTAGTAAGGGGGGTATTCAAGGGGGGAGGATGTCATCTCAACTTTTCTAGTGTCCTGAAGGGCAGCTGATTGATACTGGACAGCTGGGGGGACTCTTTATATCATAAACCCAACATCTGGATGAGAGGAACAGGAGGAGCACTGCCAGAGACCAACAAAATGACCTCCGGCAGGTTACTGGTCAGCATGTTTCAGACCAAACTTCTAAATAAAGGTTACAAGAGGGCCTAACATCCTGCAATGAGATCTGTGCTCACAGCCCAGCACCTTGCAGCTTGATTGACATTCACCAAAGAACATCAAAATTGACAGGTCCGCCATTGGCACCCATCTCTCTTCATAAATAAGTGCCTGTTCACACTGAACACATGTGACAGACATGAAAGAGTGTGGGGACTCTGTGGTGAATGCTATGCTGCCTGCAACATTATCCAGCATTACCTTTTTGGCTGGGGGTCATTGATGTTCTAGGGAGACAGATGCTTGGAGGGTCACACAAACTACCATATAATAGTCAATGGTGCTCTTACTGCTGTTAGATACCGGGATGAAAACCTTAGCCATTGTCAGACCTTCAGCTAGTGCAGTTGGCCCTGGTTTCTTCCTAGGGTAGGACAATGCTTAGCCTTATGCGGCCAGAGTGCGTAGACCGTTCCTGGATAGCGAAGGCATTGACTGGCCCTTACGTTCCCCAGACCTAAATCCAATTGAGAACCTCTACCTCATTCTGTACCAGTACACCATAAATTGCTCTGGAGCTCACGGATACCATGGTCCAAGTATGGGAGAAGATCTCCCAAGACACAATCTTCTGACCCATCAGGAGCATGCGCAGATGTTGTTGGCAATGCATACAGACATGTGGAGGCCATACAGACTACTGAATCACATTATGAGTTGCTGTGGTGAAATTCATGCAGAGATTTGAAATCCAGTCTTCAATTGGTTGAGGATTTTGGTTTCTATTGACCATCTGAGAAATCCAATGTGTGATTTATGCGTACCCTTATTTTTTTTTTTTTGGGCAACGTATTAAATTAATTGGTACAGAAAGTTGGACCTAAAAATGACAAGACGTTCACTTTAATGCCAGATCTCATCAGAATGTACCCCTGAAACCTCCTAAACTTTAAGAAACGTGCATTCCTTCATGTGCTGTATTTGGTATCCTTGTATATGGCAAGAATATCTGAGAGGGTCATTTACACTATGCAGAATGATCTCCGTAAGTTATTAGAAAGTATAGCGAATGGCTGGCTGGCAATCTCACAAAGTGTATCGCAAAGACTGATCCCTTCAGCTTTAATACAGCTCTAAATTGTAAGCACAGTTATCTTATTTGAGTGTCTTTACTGAAAGCTAGAGTCTTCTAGATTACCATCAATCACTATTAAATATTTACCAAGTCTCTGCGAGTTGCCGGCTTTTTATGAGCCTATCTTATAATATATTGTAAGACTAATCTATCCATCTTCTCTTCTACGATTATAACCCTCATTACTGTAGTGTCAGAGCCGCTGCGGAATGGTTGGGTTTATGACCAAAGATAAAATCTTTATAATCTTATCAATAATTACAGGATAAAGAGACTAGAGAAGTTCTTCAAAGCGATATCTCCGCAGTAGGGCTAACGCACATGGGCACAGAGCCGGTATGGCATTGCACAGAAGCTCCATCAAATCAGCATGTAATGCTTTAAGGGGCAAATACCTTTCTACATATTCTAAGCCTGTCCATCCACATTAAACTTTGATCGATCGCATTACAAAATTGGCTGATGAGGAACCCAATTCTTGCGCTAAAATGGTATAATTGACCAAATTTGGCAAATCATTTCATACTCTTGTCATTTCAGCCATGGTTGATGGCCCGATCACATCTTTGGCAGACTATATGGCCATTGCGAGTTATCATTTGAGTTATTTTTGCAGCCAATGGTAGCAAAAACTGCATAAATTGGCCATTTCTGGCCCCCATCCTCATGTATGAACAGCTTAACACAGCATGCTGCAAGTCAAAGAAAAATTCTGTCTCCTTATGAAATTGGTGGCTTACAGAAGGACAGTATGGGCTTATATGTTTGGATCCTGAATAAAAAAAACCCATCATTTTATAAAGACCCAATAGTAGTCTTAGACTAATAGGAGGCAGATTAATGATATAAAAGGATTTAAAGGGGTATTTAGTTAAATTTCAACTTCGTCCTAAATCATTTGACAGTGCTATAGTACATCCATCCATTACCTTTCCTCTGCTTTTTCTGTCCCCTTCATTCTTCAGCACTTGCTGTGCTTTGTTGTAGTTGACATCAGCACTTCCTGTTCACAGGCCTCTTGTGCTTCTCTACTACATCTCCCATAATCCCCTGGGCTAAATCTCTGCCTGTTCACTCTATATCCTCCTCCCACACACAGCTCATGAATACTAAATCCCACCCACTAGTCCCATGATCATCTAGCTCCACTCATTGTTTCACAATGATGAAGAAGAGAGCCTGTATCACTATTACCAGCTACAGCTGCAGCTACACTGTACACAGAAATGTAACTTTTATTCTTCTTTACTCACTGTTATACATTTTGTTCATGATGTATTGATAACATTCTACCACCCAAGGCATGACAGCCATCAGAGCAGTAACAGCTAGAGGGAGAAGGCTGCAGTGCTGGGCTGTGTTAGTGAGCATGCAGTGCCCTCTTAAAGGGGTTGTCTCGCGAAAGCAAGTGGGGTTAAGTACTTCTGTATGGCCATATTAATGCACTTTGTAATATACATCGTGCATTAAATATGAGCCATACAGAAGTTATTCACTTACCTGCTCCGTTGCTGGCGTCCCCGTCTCCATGGCTCTAATTGGCTGGAATCGGCACATGTGACGGGGGCGGAGCTACGCGATGACGCGTCCAAGGGGGCGGAGCCAAAACGCCGGTGCTGCCGAGCCAAGCCGAAGGGAGAAGACCCATCTGCGCAAGCGCGTCTAAAAAAGCAAGACGACACCGAAATTAGACGGAGCCATGGAGACGGGGACGCCAGCAATGGAGCAGGTAAGTGTAAACCTTTTGGGATCGTGTAACACATCGGGATTTAAACACAAGCCCTCATTTAAGGTAAAAGCATTCTTGAATGCTTCATTGAGGCCCAGCATGGTAAAAGGTTAAAAGTTTGCAAAGTCCTGGAATACCCATTTAAGGTATTTACAATATTTTGAGTGTTCCAATACTTTTGAAATCTGGGCATAAACAAAATGTTGATCGGTTGGATTACTGAAGAAGAAAGCCAGACAGGAACTTGTTAATTGTAGTAGGAAGATGAGGTCTAACCTGTGATTGTCACTGGTTGGGTTAAATGGCCTCCTAGCTGTACCCCTGATGGTGGGTCATTTTGTAGGCTCATTTAAGAGGATTTTTTTGTTAGTACTTTTTGAAAAACAGGAAAAAACAAAACACTGCAAATCACTGGTGGCAGTGGATACAATTTACATGGGGGTATTAGTGTATCTTGACGCCACCAGGAAGCTCTGCAGCTGAAAGTCCTTTGAAGGCAAGGCGAGCTGCAGCTATGGCTCTTTGGTTCCGCCACTACTGCAGGCGAGGATTGTGGCATCTGAAACCCCCTTGCCCCAGCGGCGCAGCAGAAGTTGGCACTCCGCTCTGTGTATAAGAGGTGAGCAGGGTCACAGCGCAATAAGCCTTCCCCGCTGTCATACCACAAGCTGGGACACCGCTCTGTGCAACAGCGCTGAGCGGCCTCCTCTTTACTCAGGAGATGCAGTGCTGTGAAGCGGCCCGCACACCCCCACATAAGAGCACAATTGTGCTGCACAGCAGGGAGGACAGAGCAGCGGCCCTCCAGTAACTCTGACACCATCCACACACACAGCCACAGGGAGTCGGCAGTGGCGCACACAAGTCGCTTACATACACCCCCCCCCCCCAGCGCACACTACCTAAGGAGAGCACAGACCTTACAGCGGCGGCCGACTGAGTTACGGGCTGCGCCTGCATAGACATCCAGGAGGTGGAGAGCTTGGAGGCTACAGCACCCTGGCAATGTCACATAAAAAAATCCTTAGGAGTCGGGGAAGACCTGTTTGGCTGCGGAGGGCTACTCAGTCACATAGCAGCCCTTTTGCACCTTCCAGGACCTTCTGCTCTTGACCCGATCAGGAGCTAGGGGTGTGAAATGTTTTCCCTGTCAAATCCCTAGCTTCCAGTGGCATCAAGATACACTAATACCTTACATGGGATAATCTGTTCTGGGCATAAGATGACTGTAGTATTCACTGGTTTTACGCTGCTCAAATGCTACCTACACCAAAACTCCTGTGCCCAGTTGAGTTTGCATGCGCTCTGAATGGAGAGGGGAGACGGCCGCTGCCAGACACCTAAAATAGCCTGATCCTTTTCTCCACTGACCTTTTCAATGAGCAGAGTTGGGAGGCCCCATATACTTTTGGATGATTGGCTGGTCCTGTCAAAATTGGCAGGTTTAAATGATCCCCATCTAATAGGTTTGGTTATCCCCAATTACTTGTGTTTGTGGCTGACTTGCATTCATAAAAAGTGAACTTACTGTCTGTGCACCTCTCTGTTTGGGTATTGACGGGCCTTACAAGACAGTAGAGCTGTGTGTGTGTGATGTTTAGGGATCAGTATGGATGTAGTAGAGCTGTGCGTGTAATGTGTGGGGCTCAGGATGAATGTAGCAGAACTGTGTAATGTCTGGGGATCGAGATGGATGTAGCAGAGCTGTGTGTGGTGTGGGGAGGGTGGTTAGGATGGATGTAGCAGAGCTGTGTGTGTGTGTGTGTGTGTGATGTGTGGGGATCAGGATGGAGCCTAATGATAGTTCAAAAATAAAGACTAGGGAAGAAGAGACCCGTAGCACAGGAGAGATGCCACATTGTAAAACCACTCTTGGTATGTAGTGTGTGGGTAGGTATTGGGTGTCCTTTTTCATGATGTTCCTTTTGTGGATCATCCCGAACTCTGAAGGATTCATTACGGATCAAGGAATATTCCCCTTTAAAAGCCATCCCCTCTTCTTTTTTTTTCTAATGTGTATTAACATCACAAAATAAACAGATGGTCGGGTAGCGTGACCCTAATAGTATTAGGATAGGGAGAGTGTACTGCGCATGCGTCAATGACGTAGTACGGCATGCACTCGGTTGGCTCAGTAAGAGTATGGGCACTCTCCCCATTGGATGGTAATGCGCGATTGCGCGGTAGACTGTCAGACGCCGCTGTAAGTAGCACGCATATATAATACGCTTATATAATACACTATCTGCTTAACTTCTTGTCAGGTGCTGTAATTTGCTCTTCTTTTCTATTGTGCTTTTCATCAGCTGAGCTGCATACTCCTGGCCCAATGATTATCTCCAAGGGGTGGGCACTATGTTGTTTTACTGTTTGTGATTGGGTATGAGTATTTTATCTGTGTGTATATAGTTCTGGGGCGTCTGTGTTTTCTTTTATGCTTGAAAAAGATCCTACTTATCGAGCGGGTCGGATCCGGCAGCGAGAATTCTCGCCGCGGAACCCGACCCGAGAGCCTGCAGGGACGAGCACGTACTCACCCGCGCCTGGCGGCCCCGGCTCTTTCATGTGCCGGCTGCGGCGCAGCGGCACATGCGCTGACCGGAGCCGGCGGCCGGGTGAGTGCGTGCCCCGCACAAAAATAGGTCATGCCGCGGTTTGTTTGCCGCGCGAGATTTCGCGCGGCCAAACCGCGGCCGTCTGCATAGGAGTGCGTATTGTAATGCACTCCTACGCAAACTTTCAGTGGCGGAAATCCTGCGGGAAATACCGCCGCAGGATTTCCGCCCGTGTGCAGGCGGTCTTAGGCCGCCTGCACACGAGCGTTCCGGATTCCGCTAGCGGATTTTCACGCGCGTATGGTACCTAAATGTGCTTGCGAATAGGTGCGGATGCGTGAAAAATCACGTGCGGATATACGCGGATGTGTTGCGGAAAAAAACGCGCAGAAAAACCAGCAGACACCCCTTATTGTAAACCCAACCCCTAGAGAACTGCCCATTCCTTGGAAAACAGCTTAAAAACCAACACCCATACTCCGTTTTGTCCCTCTTGCTTGTGCGAGCACCGTTAAATTATTCTGGCAACATGCTTTCACCCGGTGAGCAGATGTCTTTGTGGGCATGGTTGATCCATGTAATTTTTTTCAGGCGCTTCTCCAGCGTGACTTTATTTCAGTCACTGCAAAAAAATTCACAAGAGGAATTCATTACTACAGATTTTGCATTCTTGCATCCTGCATTGGCAAGAAATACTACCTATCTCTCTCTACAAATTTGCCTGTGAAGCTCTGTGCTGTGTGTTGGGACGCCTCCTACCATGCCTACTTCCTGTAGTCATAGCAACCAGTGACTCCATCTGCAGCTGCACTGCGGATGTACTGCGTGAAAAAAACGCACCCATTCACTTGTATTGGAGGCTTCACGCGCAGAATCTGACCCAAATTAGAACAGGTCGCAGATTTTTTCACGCGCGTGAAAAAACGCGATACAAATCCGTCCGTCTGGGGACAACTGCGGATCCTCATAGGAGTATATTGGCTGCGGTCTGGGGCAGATAATGTGCCTAAAATAACGCGCTGGAAATTCCGTTCGTGTGCAGGCACCCTTATACGGATCGAAACATCGCAGCAATGTCTTGATGTTGAGGAATAAAATTGTAACTTCATAATAAACCCGGAGTGCTGATCTCATCATAAGTACCTCTTGCTTCTGACACTTTTAGGCCGCCTGCACACGGGCGGAAATCCCGCGGCAGTATTTCCTGCGGGATTTCCGCCACTGAAAGTTTGCATAGGAGTACATTACAATACGCACTCCTATGCAGACGGCCGCGACATGTCCTATTTTTGTGCGGGGCTCGCACTCACCTGGTCGCCGGCACATGAAAGAGCCGGGGCCGCCAGGCGCGGGAGAGTACGCGCTCGTCCCTGCAGGCTCTCGGGTCGGGTCCCGCGGCGAGAATTCTCGCTGCCGGATCCGACCCGCTCGTCTGCAGGCGGCCTTAGGGTTGTTTGTATTGTATCTGTTCTACTCCTAGTTTTGAACCTTTACTGCAGAGAAAGAGTGAAGTTGGGAATGATCTGTCTCATCCTGATCCTTCTTTCTCCTGTTGATGATCTTAGGCTCTTTTCCTGCCTAAACTACTTTTGCAACAGCACAATTGTCCCCAGTGCATGGCTATTCTGCATAATGTAACCTGAATAACCTACTCAAGCAAAATCTATGCCTCTTTGCAGGGGTTTTCCCACTTTTAGCTGTTTTGCTGCAGAAAGCAGACCACTTTGTACATTGCATAGTGGGCATAGTTGGTACTGCAGGCTGAGTTTTAATGAAGTGAATGGTACTCAGCCGACAGTACCAACCAAGACCACTGTGCAATCTATGGCACTGTCTGCTTCCTGCGGCAAAATGACTAGAAGTAGGACGTCCCCTTTAAGGATAAAGACTGGGGGATCCTGTAAACTTTACTCCCCAATTTAGCTGGAGCCAAATGGATTGTAAGTTAGTCTACAACATACAGGGTGTAACTCAAGAGTTAAAGGGGTTGTCCCGCGCCGAAACGGGTTTTTTTTTTTTTCAAACCCCCCCCCGTTCGGCGCGAGACAACCCCGATGCAGGGACTGAAAAAAAGAACAGGACAGCGCTTACCTGAATCCCGGCGCTCTGGTGACTTCTATACTTACCGGTGAAGATGGCCGCCGGGATCCTCTACCTCCGTGGACCGCAGCTCTTCTGTGCGGTCCATTGCCGATTCCAGCCTCCTGATTGGCTGGAATCGGCACGTGACGGGGCGGAGCTACACGGAGCTACACGGAGCCCCATAGAGAACAGGAGAAGACCCGGACTGCGCAAGCGCGGCTAATTTGGCCATCGGAGGGCGAAAATTAGTCGGCTCCATGGGAACGAGGACGCTAGCAACGGAGCAGGTAAGTAAAAAAAATGTTTATAACTTCTGTATGACTCATAATTAATGCACAATGTACATTAGAAAGTGCATTAATATGGCCATACAGAAGTGTATAGACCCACTTGCTGCCGCGGGACAACCCCTTTAAGTACAAGAGAAGTAATGCAATGTTTTGCCTCTTATTGATTATACTTTTACTTCTTGATTATTACGGAATGGATAATTCAGGCTCCACTGAATGGATAAATCAATGTAATGGTCTATAGCTGCTCAGCCTGTGGACAGAAAATGAATATTCATTTTATAAAAGCTTTTATTGTCCCTGGCTCATCTCCTAGTAGGCAAATGTATAAAGCAGAGCGAACCCTAAAGTGAATTCTCTGACTGCAAGATGCAGATCAGTACATGACCTATGAAAGCTGAGTATAGAGAAGGAGGGTTGATGGAAAAAAACTGTATGGAGTTATCCTATGTTGGTGAGACATCCTCTTAAGGAGTCCTCACCTGACACAACATCGACATCCCAACCCCTTCTCGACTGCCCAATAGTAATTTTACTTTGGGCGGTCATAAAGGGTTTATGGAGTTGGTTCTAGAGGTGAGTCCGCTCCATACCTACCTAGCGGCTCGCAGCTGTTTCTGACAGCTGCCCGTAATCGCCACGATCAGTCTTGTGTAGTACTGCTTTGACAGCTGTCCTACTAGACCCTGCCAGAGGCTGGCTTACATGGGAACCGATTGGCACCCTGTGATTGCACTGGCATTCTTTCATCAATTTCTTATAAGGTGTCTCCCTTGCTGGCCTTGGATTAGACTGCCATGTTTTTTTGTCAGCTCCTTAGAGCCCACTGTAAAATATGTATGGCTGTTTACTAAGAGGTTAAATAGTCTTGTCAGTTGAACCTTTTGCAGACAATTTGGCTTATATACTATTTAAAATAAGACCGAAATCGGTCTCACATGCTTTGCAGCACACTTACTATGTGTTTTTTAGATACTTTTGGACATTTACGTGACTTGGTGCAATTTTTGGCATAAACTAAGCCAACTAATAGGTGGTCCTAACTTAGACTAGACGGTCTTAAAATTCGACAGATTTATCATTCGGTAAAGCTACTGTGATAAATCTGGTACATTTTAAGGGACGGAGTTATGCCGAAAGATACAGCCAAATACGCAGCTGTGGAATTCCACACCAAAATTCATAAGTCTATGGCCAATTTCACGTAGGTGACAGAAATTGCGCAATGCGAGTGAGTGAAAATGCAGAATTATGAAACCAATGATTTTCAATAATTTCCTTTACATTTGTGATGTTTTTACTGCTGCGCTGTTGCGAGAAAGTGTCACGGCATGTTCTATATTTTTGCGATATCGCTCATTGTTTTCATTGGGAGAACTTTGTGATCCTCTGCCGCGGCTGTTACAGCAGCGGCTGGGGGGAATCCCTTGAGCGGCGGCTGGGGGGAATCCCTTGAGCAGCGGTTGGGGGGAATCCCTTGAGCGGCGGTTGGGGGGAATCCCTTGAGCAGCGGTTGGGGGGGAAATCCCTTGAGCGGCGGCTGGGGGGGAAATCCCTTGAGCGGGGGCTGGGGGGAAATCCCTTGAGCGGGGGCTGGGGGGAAATCCCTTGAGCGGCGGCTGGGGGGAAATCCCTTGAGCGGCGGCTGGGGGGAAATCCCTTGAGCGGCGGCTGGGGGGGAAATCCCTTGAGCGGCGGCTGGGGGGGAAATCCCTTGAGCGGCGGCTGGGGGGGGAAATCCCTTGAGCGGCGGCTGGGGGGGAAATCCCTTGAGCGGCGGCTGGGGGGGAAATCCCTTGAGCGGCGGCTGGGGGGGAAATCCCTTGAGCGGCGGCTGGGGGGGAAATCCCTTGAGCGGCGGCTGGGGGGGAAATCCCTTGAGCGGCGGCTGGGGGGGAAATCCCTTGAGCGGCGGCTGGGGGGGAAATCCCTTGAGCGGCGGCTGGGGGGGAAATCCCTTGAGCGGCGGCTGGGGGGGAAATCCCTTGAGCGGCGGCTGGGGGGGAAATCCCTTGAGCGGCGGCTGGGGGGGAAATCCCTTGAGCGGCGGCTGGGGGGGGAAATCCCTTGAGCGGCGGCTGGGGGGGAAATCCCTTGAGCGGCGGCTGGGGGGGAAATCCCTTGAGCGGCGGCTGGGGGGGAAATCCCTTGAGCGGCGGTTCTATTCACTGCATATTGAACGCAAAATTCTGTGCAAATAAGCTTCCGGTACATGGGCCTAAATTCTAGTAAATCTGCCATGCTGATAGACATTCCCCCTGTTTGCTTGGCTCTGCCCACTTTTAGTAAAGTGCGGAAAGCTAGCCAAAAGTTGCAAAGTATTAAATGTGCCATAACTTTCTACTTTTGTGGACCAGAAATGTATCCAAGAATTAATGAATCTGCCCCAAGCTGTTTACAAAGTGACGCGACTGTTAATGTAGATTAATTCTATGCATAAACTATAAAGCCTTACTGAACGGTGGCTATAGCCTTTAACTAATAAAACAAGATATATTCCCCAAGTTCTCTGAATGATAAAAAAGCTGTTGAAAGTCAGGAAATACGTGAAGACTGAACTGCGGGAAGACTTAAGCTCTCAGACGGTAAAGAAAATTCTGGAATATCGCACAAATTCACACAACATAAACAAGGTTTATGGGACACATTTGCATTTTAAATCAACACTTGAGAATCTTTGCTGAACTCTTTCATCCTTTACATTCTCGTCCTTCTCGCAGCGTCTTGGATTTCCTCCAGAGACGGGATTTT
The DNA here is from genome assembly GCF_035609145.1 of Eleutherodactylus coqui. NCBI lineage: Eukaryota > Metazoa > Chordata > Amphibia > Anura > Eleutherodactylidae > Eleutherodactylus > Eleutherodactylus coqui. Next base: position 57,712,901 of record NC_089837.1, on the reverse strand, counting down.
CTATACTATTTTCCTATCGTAGCATTTTGATGTATACTGTGGGAACGAGCACCACTGGAAAACTCATCTGTTCCCCCTTCCAGAATATCTGTTATCTTACACAGACTTGGTGTACTCATTTTGAAAGCCTATATAGGAATTTAAAGGGGTTGTCCAGTTGCAAACTATTGATGATTTCTCCACAGAATAGGCTATCCATAGAAGATCAGTGGGTGTCTGCCACCCAGATATCCCACTGATCAGCTGTTTGCTGGGCCAGTGTGTTCATTTATTGAGCTGTTATCTACAGAAAGAAGACAGCTTAGTTCACACTGTAGTGGACAGGATTGGTATTGCAAGCAAAGTTGCCATTAAAATAAATGGGAAATATGCCTGTAATACCAAGCCTGGCCACTGCATTGAGAATGAAGCTGTGTGCTTCCTGCAGAATCGGCTCAGTGCATGAGCACACCAGGCTGATGAACAGCTGATCAGAGAAGGTCCCGGACCTCAAACGCCTACCGATCTACTATTGTTGACCTATCCTGCAGATAGGCAATCAATAGTTTATAACTGGACAACCCCTTTTAAGGGACCGACATCATTGCCTAGTTCATGTTGTATAAGGGCATGCCACAGTTGCCATTTGTGTCAGACTGGCCCAGCAAAGTACCTGGCGATCCCAAACTCTAACTCACAGTAATGGGTTCAGCAGAAGACAACCCCATTGGGAAGTGACTTTGAAGCCAAGGAATTGTCACTAGGGTCTATTTCTTATTGGATGATTCACATATAACCTGGACCCCTGTCCATCAGCTAATTGTCCAGTCTGCTGTCCAGTGCAGTGGGCCATATGTTATAAGTGGATAAGGCAGGAAATGTATGCAGCGGCTTCACTCCCATTGAAATCAATGGGAGCACCACGCTACTATGGCACTTTCTGCTTCTCTCTTGGTCAGGACTGGATGCCACGTTCTGACCAGGAGAGAATCAGGAAGTGCCATAGTAGCGTGGTGCTCCCATTGATTTCAGTGAGAGTGAAGCCGCTGCACACACTTCCTGTGCTGACGGCATATAACCATCTCCAGCCTGTTGTCAAGGCAGCAAGCTGGATAATCAGCTGATGGACAAGGATTCTGACTGGCAGACTCCCATCCATAAAGTGACCACTGATGGCAGTGTGCACATCTAGGATCTTCCTCCCCTCCTCTTCTAATCTCTTCTCTTTAGTTCCGCAGTAGGAGAGGAGAAGGGAGGAGGCGCTGGTGTGGGTGCACCCCCGCCCGCAGCAATGCGGAAAAGAGGTACAGCGGACCTCTGGAGACCAAGAGAAGGTAAGTATATGGGTTTCAGCGGGGCTCTTGTACTACTGGGGCTATTGTGGAGGGTCACTGTTACTACTGGGGTCGATAAAGGGGAGACTATTAGTAATGGTGTCCTCTATATCAGCCCCAGTATAACAGTGGACCCCCCCCCCCCCCCCACAGTGGCCTCAGTGGTAATACTATCACTACTGAGGCCATTGTGGGGGGGGGGGTCATTATTACTACTGAGGCTAATCTATGGGTCACTACTACTACTGAGGCCACTGTGGGGGATCACTTACTACTGGAGCTACTGTGGGGGACACTATTACTACTTGTGCCACTGTGGGGGACACTATTACTACTGGTGCCACTGTGGGGGTTACTGTTACTACTGGGGACAATATAGGGAATACTATTACTACTGAGGCCACTGTGTGGGTCACTATTACTACTGAGGGGGACACTATTACTTCTAGGATTACTGTAGGGGACACTGTTACTACTGGGCCACAGTGAGGGTCACTTTTACTACGGAGGCCACTGTGGGGGGGTCACTATTACTACGGAGGCCACTGGGGGGGGGGGGTCACTATTACTACGGAGGTCACTGTGGGGGTCCCTATTACTACGGAGGCCGATTATAGGGCATATTACTGAGGCCACTGCACGTGGCAGCATACTTCTAGCTGACTTAGGGTATGTTTACAGGTGGCAGAAATGCTGTGGAATGTCAAATCCGCCTGTGGACATGAAACTTAAGGGTTCTTTCACACAGTACGGAATGAGTCCATGCGGACATTCCTACGTCACATGTTATCTCTATGGGGCTTGAATTCTGCATTTGTTAAAATCTACGCATCTTTAATTAAAAAATGCAAGATTCAATTTCAAAACCGACAAGCTTTCTGCTGCGGAATTAAGGAAGTCTTGTGACTTTGTTGTTGTGGATGTCTAACAGGAGATGTAATTTCACACCTAGAGTCTGAGCAAAAGAATTCACGAAATTTTGCAACCCTTCTGCAGAACGTATTCCGCAGTTAAAAATGCAACAATCGGCACCGGTAGACAAAGTTTGCATCGGCGCTGTGTGAAAGCACCCCAAGTGTTCTCAGCGTAACCGCGACAGAGCAGATTACTAACATTGCGTTTGTGAAGAGCGTTACCAGTGAATTTATATGGAAACTGCCGCCTGCAACGTAACTGAAAGACTTTATATTTTTGAAGATGTTACAAAGTGCAGCCGGCGGGACTTGCACTGAAAACTGTGACAGAGTTGCTGGCGAGTTTGAAGCCAACGCAGTTTTCTAAAGAGTGTAAAGCATTCAATTATTGCGCCGCTGAGTTCTGCAAAGTGACTGTAACATTGAAACAGCTGCCTAGTAAAGCTTTACTGTCCTCTATCTGTTCTGCACATGCGGATCCACACAGGCTGCCAGCCCGAACACATGCAGAAAATACTATTTAACCCTCGCTCTCAACAGACCTTACATTTTCACCCTTTGTTTTTCATCCTCGGCACACAGTTCTTTGGTCGTGACCGAACCAAGAAAGGGAATCGCTTGTCAGCCGCATCGGAGCATCGGCAAGTGTCTCCCATTGTATTCAGTGGGAAACCTCGCACCGCCCTTATGTGCACATTGCACGCCGTATGATGTGGTTTACTGTCCCAGTGAGAACAATGGGCAATGCTTTCCAAGGAATGCAAAAGGATAGGACTCCATTCAAAAGAATGAGGTTCATATTTGCACGTCTCGCGGCGCATAAATCTCGCGTGAGTTTCTCGGCTGTGTGTTTTTTTTGTATAGCACCAACTTATTCCGCAGCGTTTTCAAGTAATTTATTAATTAACCCAGCAAGCTAGGTACTATAGGAAATAATGGGAGGTGTCTTTCAAGCAATCACTCAAAAATAGGACATGCAGCGACTTTTCAATCTTGCAGCATTGCTGGGAGAGAAAAATCACACATGCAAATACTTTGAAATCAATGTGTTAATGACACACATGAGTTCTGTTCATTATCACTATCAGATGGGATTTACATGTGAAACTCGCCCATGTGAATATACCCTCATACAGTCTCAACCCTTAGGCCAGATTCACGTGGGTGTATTTGCATGTGCAATACACAGAGAATAGAACCCATTGATTTCAATGGGTTGGTTCACATGCATGGATTTCTTCTGCGCATTTCAATCGCACAAAAAAAAAAAAGACGCAGCATGCTCTATTTTCCTGAGTACCAAAAGTCTCCATAGAAGTCTGTGGGGATGTGTGCCAAATACCCTAGGAGATGAATGAAATAATATAATATGCAAATAAGGGAGATGGAACAATACCTTTGCAGCATTCCTACAAGTCAATGTTGGACTCTTTATACAAGCCTTATAACAATGACTGGGAATTATTACAAGGCTTGTATGAAGAGTCTAACATTGACTTGCAGGAATGCTGTCTTCCAATAGGTGGCGATGCAGAGGTATTGTTCCATTTCCCTCATTTGTATGGCCTTATAAGTCTCCTCAATCACTCACATTATAGGTGTTCTCCCTAAGGAAAAAAGCTAGTGTTCCTGAAACAATGTACTTGCACAGGAATAAGGGCATGCCTGGAACTCAATAGACTAATCAGCCGTTTCAATCAATGAATTTTTTTTTTTTTTTTTGCTGCATGCAAATGCCAGTAAAATACGCTGATGTGCATGCAAAAAAGCATTGTTTGTCTGCAAAAAACGCTACGATCATGTGCGTGCAAATACACATTTGTTGTTGTGTTAGTTCACGACCCTAAAGCCAAGCTCCCTCCATGTTTTGCGCTGCTTCTTTCAGTTGTGTGATATCCATGCCAGTATCAGCCATCATGTTCATTGGTGGCCAGGTCTTCTTTTGCCACTGATCTCTCCAAGCATAAGAGATTTTTCTAGCGACTCTGTTCACATTACATGGCCAAAATAAGTGAGTCTGATCCTGGCCATCTTGCCCTCCAGTGATATATCGGGTGTTATACAGGACATCTCTATTTGTTACTCTCGCTGTCCGGGGTATACGCAGCAGCTTTCGCCAGCACCCCAGCTCCAATGCATCAATCCTCCTATCAGCTTTTTTCTCAGTCCAGCTTTCACATCCCTACATAGCTATGGGGAAAACGGTGGTCTGCACTATCCTGCATTTAGTTGCTGTACTGATATCCCTACTTCAACCCAATGCTATCTTACGTTTTATCACCAGCCTGGTCAATTTTTAAGCCAAGGAAGATGAAGTCTTGCACGCATTCTATGGCCTCATTGTCGAATTTGGCCGTTTTTGTCATAATTTTAGTCTTTAATTTCAGGTAGAGGCCCATTTTTTCACTTTCAGTTTTAATCTTACTTATCAGCTGCTTCAGAACGACTTTTGTTTCTGCAAGCAGAGTTGTGTCATCTGCATAACGGAGATTGTTGATGTTTCTTCCACCTATTTTCACCCCGATCTCCAATTCGTCTAGGTCCATTTTACAGCCATATGAATCTGGCCTTATCCTTGCCCCTGACCTACATACAACCTTTAAGAGTCTTGACGGATATGAACTATGTGGAAGAGAAGCCATTGACGTCTCTGCTTGCTAATAGTATAGATGGGACAATCTTCAGTTGACAATGGCCATGGTTCACGATCTTCCATCAGTATATATTCTGCATAACCTGGATACTGTATGTCAACATACCTCACAATCCTAATATATTCATGCTGGCTGTTGAATATTTTTTTATCTATAAAGTCCATTAAAGCTCTGTAAAATGATATCTTTTAACACTATACAGAGTGAATATTGTGGATGGACTGACGTAATCCTTCACGCCAGTGTATTCCATAAGACGGATGAATAATGCATGCACCTAGATTAGTGAACTTGAATTACCTTTACATTTTGGAATAATACATTAACATGTCAGACAGAAACTAGAAATCAGCATGGCTTGCTGAAAATAGTATGACCTAATACTGTATACTACTACTGGCTGCAGGAGCTGAATTTTCTTGGACAGTACTATTACTGCCTCCCAGGGACTGAATTTTATAGTCCATGATGACCTGTAGCTTGTGGAGTCACGGTACTGTCAGCAGTTCTGTCTGCTTTGTTGACAGCTGGCTTAGTGTATTACATGAATGCTGCAACAGATTGAAGGACATGTTACAAGTTTTAAAGTAGTTTCCCTGTTGGACATTATTTTCTGCTAGACAGCTTCGATTACAATAAGCTATTTGCAAGAAGTCTTAAAGGAGATGTCCCGCGCCGAAACGGGTTTTTTTTTTTTTAACCCCCCCCCCCGTTCGGCGCGAGACAACCCCGATGCAGGGGTTAAAAAAACCACCCGCACAGCGCTTACCTGAATCCCGGCGGTCCGGTGACTTCAATACTTACCGCTGAAGATGGCCGCCGGGATCTTCTACCTTCGTGGACCGCAGCTCTTCTGTGCGGTCCACTGCCGATTCCAGCCTCCTGATTGGCTGGAATCGGCACGTGACGGGGCGGAGCTACACGGAGCCCCTCTCTGGCACGAGCGGCTCCATAGAAGAAAGCTGAAGACCCGGACTGCGCAAGCGCGGCTAATTTGGCCATCGGAGGCCAAAAATTAGTCGGCTCCATGGAGACGAGGACGCCAGCAACGGAGCAGGTAAGTATAAAACTTTTTATAACTTCTGTATGGCTCATAATTAATGCACAATGTACATTACAAAGTGCATTATTATGGCCATACAGAAGTGTATAGACCCACTTGCTGCCTCGGGACAACCCCTTTAAACCTGCAAACCACTGTGATTAGCTATAAACTGTCAGTAGTAAGTGTACAATTTGTCTGCAGTGCCTCCGCAGGGGAAGTTAAGTATTACACAGTTCTCATGTAGCTGCACTGTATTCTGTCTAGAAGATGAAGGTCCTGAGCAGGAGACCCCACTCTATTAACTTAGAATGTCTTAATAGGGTGTTTGTAAATATACTTTTTGTGAACTTAAAAGGGTTGTCTAGTTTAGAAAAAGTCTACTATTGCATACGTTTGCACCTCCCTTTAGTGTACACTATCCTATTAAAAGTAATTGGAACCCTGGCCAAGAATCAAAAGTAATATTTATTTCCATATGCTAATACTTAGTGGGCCTCCTATGGCCCTAATGACATTGGATACTCTCCAAGGCATACTTTCTACTAATATCCGATGTACTTCAGCTGGTATTTCGGTCCATTCAAACTGAAAACTGCTGGTGAGTTCTCTAAAGAAAAGATGGATGCTGTTCATATTTCCTGAGCCAACATTCCAGTTCATCCCACAGATGTTCCATAGGATTTGGGTTGGAACTCTGTGCAGCCAGTCCAATCGCAGAACATCCATATTCTCAAACCAACGTAAAACAGCCCTGGATTCATGAAAAGGCCCGTTGTCTTGTTGGAAGTATTACTTACCATTCCTAGATTATTACCACATTGTCAGCAGCAGTCTAGAATATCAAGGTCCACCTCCGTGTTCATGGTTCTTGCCACTACAACCAACCTACTCCCTACTTGACTATTAACACAACATCCTCTGGCAAAAGATGTTCCACAAGCATCCTCCATATGCAGGTACAGCCATCTGATGTGAAGATGGAGTAGCATGATTCATCACTCTATAAAATGTTCTTCCGTTGCTCAACTGTCCAGTGACAATGCTCCTTGCACATTTTGTAGACGTGCCGATGCATCTCATTTGAGAGAACCACAGAGCATCCAATGTCATTAGGGCCATTAACCTATTGGAATAACCGCTGCAACACTGGCTCATGCCTCAAATGCGTTTCATCTGGAGGTGCTGGAGAATTGCTGAACTGTGGAGAAAGTCGCAAATGTCCGCGGACTTTCTCCCCTACAAATTCATGCTCAGAACCTACAACCTTGACCTCCACCTTGCCAAACAAATTTTTTATCTCTCTCGTCTCCTCACTATCGCACAACCTGAAATGGCTCTTTGCTACTATTCACTCCCTCCTCAGCCCTAAACTGCAGCCCCCGTGACAGATCTCAGTGCTGTAGAGCTGACTGCTTACTGCAAAAAGAAAATTGATGACCTCCATCAGGAGATAACTTCCCCATCTCAGACCAGCCTGACCCTAGTCTCCTCAATACTGCATCTAGCTTCTGTTCACTGTCTGTACTCAGACCAACAACAGAGGAAGAAGTCTCCAAACTGCTTTCCTCTGCTCGCCCCACCAACTGCGCTAGTGACCCTCTCCCCTCACACCACCTTTGGTCCCTCTCCCCAGTGGTTATTTTCCATCTCACCACTATATTCAACCTCTCTCTGACCTCCTGCAACAGTGTTGAATGCTGTGAAGAGGTTGAGGAGGATCAGTAGGAGCAGGACCCTCACCCCTACTGTTTCCATCAACTGATTACTATGTAACCATGGTTCTGTAATTTTTTTACTTTTTGTCTTTCTGTATTCCCCCTGTCTTTGTAAGTGCTGCAGAATGTTCTATTATTATAAATACTACTTTTGATTCTTGCTCGGGTGTCCAATTAATTTGGTAGGATAGTGTATAATCTAGGCCAGTGATGGCGAACCTTTTAGAGACCAAATGCCCAAACTGCAACCCAAAACCCACTTATTTATCACTAAGTGCCAACACGTCAATGTATGATTTTACCTCTATCGTTCTAAAAAGGACAGGCCTTTTTCAAAATAGACAGGGTGCAGATTTTGACTGCTTTTTGGATGTGGAAAAGCTGCAGAATTTGCCACAGAAACTTTTCATTGATGACATTCTGCAGCATTTTCACCACATGTAAACATACCCCAGCAGTAATTGTGACATCTCACAGTGGCCCCAGCACTTCGCCCTGAGACCAATCTACTTACCCCCTCCTGCTCCTCTGCTCTGTGCTGATCTTGGTGTACACTGTGACGTCAGTGTGCTGCCGGACGCTGCCTCCTCACGGTGGTCCCAGCGGTACTGGTGACATCACACAGCGGCCCCAGCGGTACTGGTGACATCACACAGCGGCCCCAGCAGAAACAATGGTAATAGTAGTAGTAGTGCTAGTGGCTCTGATCCCGATGCACACTGTGACGTTAATATGCTGCCGGATGCCTCCTTCCCTCTGCTCTTGCGGAACCAAAGAGGAGACGTCAGGGAAGGGGGAGGAGGATCTCGGCTGCACCCTGACGTCACATTGTGCGCCGGAATCAGCACCCATAGTGTTGCTGAGTGAATGCCAGCAGGGGAGCCGCAGCCCCTGACGGTATTCACCTACATGGCGAGTGGCTGGCGGCGCGTGCCAGCAATGAGGGCTCTGCGTGCTGCCTCTGGCACACGTGTCATAGATTCGCTACCACTAATCTAGGCTATTGTTTCTCAACTCCAGTCATCAAGACTTCCCAACAAGTCATGTTTTCAGGATTTTCTTAGTAATGCAGAGGTGATTTGATTACTGTCAGTGACTCAGAAACTGCCATAGATGTTTTCTCTATAGTATATCCTATACATGACCTGTTGTGCATCGGAGGGTGCATTCACACAAACGTATATCGGCTCGGTTTTCACGCCGAGCCGATATACGTTGTCCTCATGTGCAGGGGGGGGGGGGGAGGCTGGAAGAGCCCAGGAGCAGGAACTGAGCTCCCGCCCCCTCTCTACCTCTTCTCCGCCCCTCTGCACTATTTGCAATGAGATGAGGCGGAACGGGGGCGGGGCTAAGTTTCAGGAATTAGCCCCGCCCCGTTCCGCCTCTCCCCATTGCAAATAGTGCAGAGGAGCGGAGAGGAGGCAGAGAGGGGGGCGGGAGCTCAGTTGCTGCTCCTGGCTCTTCCATCCTCCCCCCCCTGCAAAGGAGGACAACGTATATTGGCTCGGCATAAAAACCGAGCCGATATACGTTCGTGTGACTTCACCCTCAAAGACAAGGATAGAAGTTGGGAAACACTGCTCTAGGCAATTTAGTTAAGTTTGCCTAGCATCAATTTGACATGTTGTCGGAGTGCCGCCATTAGAGCACATGTGATTTAATGTAGTGAAGCAATCACTAAAGTTCTGCTGTACGAGAGACTGACTTACCATGCAGCACAGACTTCTTTTAGAACAAGCACCATCAGGATGATTAAATGAACATGAACAAGGTAGATTATGTTATGTGCCAGTCTCACTGTCCTTGATTGTCTACTACTGTCACTACTAAATGGGTTGCAAAGGACACGGATTCCCTCTGCATACATAGCAGCCTTGAACCCCCAATCCAATATTTGGTGGCCAAACCTATAAAGTGGCAACTGCACGTTTCATTGATTTAGCAGTGTTATTATCCCAGTTTTTAAAAAAAATTGAATACAAAGAGAGCAAAAATACAAAAAAAATAGCCCTAAGACAGCCCAACCGATAACCAAATAAAATTACAGGTTTCAGAAAATGGCAGCAGAAAGCAATTTCTGTTTAAGAAAAAAATTATTTATTTTCTTAAAAACAGAAAAACCTTTAAACTATGTGAATTGTGTATCCTCATAATCCTACTGACCCATAGAACAAACTTCATATGTAATTTATACTGCACTGTGAACGTTGTAATTAACTGCAAAAAAGGCACAATTGCATTTTTTTTTCATTTCTCCCCCACTTAGTTACATTATATGGTGCAAATTACAATTCATCCCACAAAAAACAAGCCCTCATATGCTTATGTCAATGGATAAACGGAAACGGTTTGGCTCTTGGAAGGCAGGGCGAAAAAGATGAAGAAGAAAAAAATCTCTGGACCGTAAGGGGTTAAGGACCAAACTTGGGAAACACTGGTCTTCAATAATCTTGTTCCTCACTGAACGGTAACCCAACCACCTATAATGCAACTGTGGATGTAAAGTATATTTAATTTATGATGCATCATCCATATAGTATGACCTTATAGAATAAGCCATTATTAAACTATATGATGGGTAGTGCTTTGTGGAGTGAAGGCATAGAGTACATAGAGAGCAGGGGCCGAACATCATCCTGCTCCTCGGTGTCAGATAGCCGTGTGACGTGCCCGCAGTTGTCTAGCAGGCTGATGCTGCGCAGAGTAAATCATTGCAGACACGCTTACGGATAATAGAGCCATTGAAAGCAATGTCACTCTCGCTCTCTATCCCACTTTGGCAGCAGTCATAAAGCATCTTCATAGCCATCAAGCCCGGGCGACACGATTCAATAGAATAGCTGCTTGAATGTAATGAGAAAATTTAGCAAGAAAGATAAAATGGGGCTATTAAACGAGTGATTTACTTGTGTGCAGAATAAATACAACCCGATTCCAAAAAAGTTGGGACGATGTATAAAATGTAAGTAAAAGTTAAGAAAAAAATTTGGAACATTTGGAAATCTCCTATAACCATACTATATATTTTATTCATAGTAGAACACAGAACACATCAGAAGGTGACAGGGAGACCTTTTTCGATTTCATTTTTAAAAAATTAACTCATTTAGAAATTAATGGCAGTAACACATCTCACAAAAGTTTGGACTGGGGCAACAAAAGGCTGGAAAAGTAGTACTAATGCAAACCAGCTAGAGGGTCAGTTTTCTACTGTCACATGACTGTGTATAAAAAGAGGCTGTTAGAAAGGGAGTCTATCTGAATCAAAAATGGTCAGAGGTGCAACAAATTTTAGACAATTTTCACAAATTACAAAAACTTTGACTATCCCACCATCTACAGTACATAATATCAAATGATTCAGAGAACCTTGAGAAATTCATTTACACAAAAGATAAGGCCGATGGCCTATATAGGATGCCGGAGATCTACAGCCCCTCGGGCGTCACTGCATTAAAAATGGGCATGATTCAGTAATGTAAATCGCTGCATGGGCTCAGGAAAACTTCCAGAAATCATTGTATGTGAATGCAAATCACTGTGCAATCCACACATGCAAATTAAAGCTGTGTCATGCGAAGAAGCTATATATCAGCGCCATCCAGAGACATCGGCCTCTTCTCTGGGCCAAAGCTCACTAAAAATCGACTGAGGCAAAATGGAAAACTGTTCTGTGGGTAGAGGAATCAAAATTAAAAAAAATTTTTGGAGACGGCAGACGCCGTCTCCTGCGGACTCGAGAAAAGGACCATCCAGCTTGTTATCAACTCACAGTTTAAAAGCCAGCATCTCTGAATGTATGGGGATGTATTAGTGCCTATGGCAGTGATGGGCTCGGTGTGTCAAAATTCGCCAAAACACCGAACATAACTTGGGTGGCCTGTCACTTCGAGGAAAAAAAACATAAATTTGTGATATTTATAGCTTAAATAACAAAAATGTATAATTGTAATATATAACTGTATTTAATAAACCCAAAACACCCATAGCACAGGTCCTCACCTCTTACAGCCTTCCCCTCACTTATCTCAGTAATGATGAGCCCCCCCAGCAGTGACAGTGCCTCCAGCAGTGACTCCCAGCGGTGATAGTGCCCCTCACAGTGGCCCTTAGCAGTGACAGCGCCCCCCACAGCGGCCCCCCAGCAGTGACAGCGCCCCCCAGCAGCGGCCCCCAGCAGTGACAGTGACACCCCGCCTACAGCGGCCCCAGCAGTGACAGTGCCCCCTGTACAGTGGTGCCCAGCAGTAACCGTGCCCCCTGTACAGCGGTGCCCAGCAGTGACAGTGCCCCCAGGGACCCAGGTACTCACCCTCCCCCCCCCCTCCACATTGTGGAAGCTCTGCTCCTCCACTGCCCGGCACGCCACTAGCAGCGATGAGCTCTGGCGCACACTGTGACATCAGTGTGCTGCCGGACTCCTCCTCCCCGGACACTCTAGTGGAGACATCGGGGAAGGGAGGAGGATCCCGGCTGCACACTGACATCACGGTGTGTGCCAGGATCAGCGCTGCTTAGTGAATACCGGCAGGGGAGCCGTGGTCCCCTGCCAGTATTCACCACTAACTGGGAGAGCGGCCGCGTGTCAGCGACTATGGCTACGCGGGTCAGTGCATTGGGCCTATGGCATGGGCAGCTTACATATCATGAAAGGCACAATCAGTGCTGAACATTATGTAGAGGTTGTAGAACAATATATGCTCCCATCCAGACAACGTCTCTTTCGGGGAAGACCTTGCATGTTACAGCAAGACGATGCTAAACGACATACTGCATCCATCACAACAGCAACTGATCTCCTTACTACCCTGACATCTACTGACTGTTGTAAAAAGAGGGGATACTACACAATGGTAGACACGGCCCCGCCCCTACTTTTGTGAGATGTGTTGCTGCCATCAATTTCTAAATGAGTTTATCTCATTTCTTTTTAAATGAAATGAAAACTTCTGGTGTGTTTTATGTTCTATTGTGAATAAAATATCATTAGGAGATTCTCAAATCATTGCATTCTTTTTTTTTTTTATGTTTTACACAGCGTCCCAACTTTTTGGAATTTGGGGTTGTATATCTGCAAATGCAAATAGTTATAGGGCTGGTCAGGCTGATGCTAAGGGTGGGTGACAAAATTGAGATGCCTTGTGGTTCATAATCAATAGTAGACGGTGGGTTAAGCAGAAGACTACCCCATATGGGATAAGTTGGGGCCAATCACTGGCTACTGGGGTCTATTTCTGCTCGTAGTACAGTACGTTTCCTCATTCCTACTCAGCCATTGCAATCTCAACGTGTCAATGCATCATTGGTTTCGATACACGATAAACTAGTGTAGAACTACAAGGTTAAGGATACCTTGGCCATTGAAGATCTGTCACTTTTCTTCTATCAAGCAGGGTGTGAAACCTCCAAGCGGTGTAGAGATCTCATAACTGAGCACTCAGCGTGAGAAGACCCAGACACATCTATCTGAACATAAAATGATTAATCGTTAACCAGGGAAATAATAGACTATCGCCTACCGCATACCGCAAGATACTGTCAACATGAGGGAAGGAATTCCGTCTGGGAGCAATGCTGCTAATAGAAATAGGATGGCTGTGCCGCGCGGCTCATAAATCACTGTGAAAGGTATAAATAAGAAAGCAGTATAATGCAGTTGTTCAAAGGGAACAATGGTTGAAGTACAAGACTCCGGGACCTACATAATAAATATAAATGTAATCCTTTCCAGATCTACAAGCCCCAAAGACACTAAAGCTGAGGCCCCTGTGACGGAGCCGGGTTAGAATGGCCCTTCAAGATTTTAAGGCCCAGGTGTTGCTACTGTAAGGGGAATGAGCAGTGCCCTGCTTCCCCGTTACATAATGGGCCCGAATCCCACGTACATTTCCCCCTGCCACACTGCGGCGGGGACGGGGAGTAGATTGCATATTTCCACTGTTAAGACAGCGGAAGTGAACCTGCTGTGCCACAAATCCAGTTTGGCGTAGGGCTATATCTGGGTGCTGCACCTAGGGTTCCTGGTTTTCACCCTTTACCCCATCCAGTTGGGATCTGGTCTTCATTGTGGGGAATTCCAGATTGTTACCCCAGAAATAGTCTGTTATGCTGTTGCTGACTCTACTGAGCCAGAATTGGCATACGGTGGTACAGGAGGGTATAGACAGAGAGGTGTTGGAGGAACAGAGCCAAAGTCATGACAGGCGGAATTCTTGCACAAGGCTTTCCATAATACAGTACTGGAGGGTGTAGACAGATGTGGTTGTAGAACAGAGCCGAGGTCAGGACAGGATGGATACTTTAATAATGGTGAAACAAGGCAAGTGTCAGGACAGACAGCCGACAAAGTAAATGTGGTGAATAGTCGCAAGTTAGGCCCCACCATCTCCTGTTCTCAGTGTGAGTGCCAGAGAGATGGGCGGAGGAGTCCTGACTGTATTCAGTGGTTAACGCAGATACAGCTGAAATCTGGACTCTGCATGCCTCTCTGGATGATGGCACAGCACCAAAAACCAGGTCTGTCCCTCTGGTATTAGGAAGGTTGAAAGGCATGAATTAACTCCCATTCATTGCAGCTACCTTAAAGGGGTTCTGTTTTTAGAAAAAAAAATCAATACACACCTATACCTCCCCAGGAAGTCTACTTACTACATCTTCTCCTCAACGATCTTCTGGCTCCTGCAGTCCCCCGAGTCACATCACCTTGCAGTAAGACAGCACGCATGAGCAGTCCCGGCAATAGCCCGGCATAGGATTCGGCATTCCGTGCTAGGCAGTGAACGCTACGTCACTAGTGATGTAACATATACTGACCTACAGGAAGAAGACTGCCAAGAATGGATGCTACATAACAGGAAGAAGAGGATCCGTCCGACTGGAGGTGAGGTGACCTGGGGACTGGAGGAGCCCGGAGATTGGGGAAAGAGAAGATCCCAGTAAGAAGACTAACTGCCTGGGGATGAATAGGAATTTTTTTTTCTAATGCCCGAACCCCTTTAAAGCGCACCCTGCAGTACTCTGTATATACAGGAAGGAAGTGTGTGTCTTCCATCATTTCCGATAACATTATGAGTCTGTCCCTGTGCTCACCTTGAGAATTTTGAGATGGTTTCTTCTTATTGATAAGTAATAAGGTGGGAATGAAGGAATGTACAGGAAATACTTATACGGTGACATACCGCCATCCGGAAAGTTAATCATGAACATGGAGAGACTAAAAGGTTCTTTGTAGCTAATCTTCCTCTGTGACAATGAATAACACATTTAAATAAATATGTGTCTTGCAGCTCCAATATTGACACAGTTCTGCCTTTCATTCATGGGGCCTGTCATCGTTGTATTTGGCTTGCTGGCTTTTCCCTTTTGCAGTTTCTTCTGCTGGTTTGATCTTTTTATTAACTATCTCTGTTTAAACATGAAATGCCGATTCACACCCTTTTACACATATATTACTAGGAAATTACTCAGCTGCTGGCCTTTCATGCTATTGTATGCGTAATATAATCTCTACAGGCATGAAAGCAAGATAGTATATCACTGCACAGAGTCATTGGGGCAACCCCTGACTGTAGACTCTAGTAGGACATCTAGACCTGCTTCTGACCCCTGTCTATGAGCGGCATGGAGAGCTGCTATCATAGATCAGCTTCTGCTTTGCAGCATTCAATACATCATATCTTCATTTCAATGGAAGCAACTGCATTAACCCCTTACTGACTGCACTTTAATCACCAGGCCAAATTTTGGAAATCTGATGTGTCACTTTAAGATAGAATAACTCTGTAAAGGTTTTGCATGTCCCAGTGATTCTGACATTGTTTTTTTGCTAAATATTGTACTTCATTTAGGTGGTAAAAATAGACCGATAGAATTTCTATATTTTATTAAAAACTCCAAAAATAGGGAAAATGTTGAAAACTGCAGTATCTCAAATATGTACAAACATACTGTACACATCTTTGATAAGATATATATGTCTATCGGTTTACTTTATTCTGGATGCATATTGGAAAAACTTCATTTTTTTTTTTTTTTTTTAAACCTTTGCGAGACGTACAAATTTAACATTAATTAGGAATATTTTGTTTTCCTACACCAAGCCAAGATTGCAAAGGCTTGTGGGGTCATTTTAGAAGGGTACCTAGCATTGTGACACCTATTTTAAGGATCAGGAGTATTTTGACCCCACAGTTTCTTTTCAGGAATTAATGCAATTTAGAGGAGAAAAAAATAAAATTTCATATTTTTGCAAATGTCATTTTAAAGACAGGATGTTTTTTCTATAGTGCACATGAAAATTAGGATTTGCACAACGAGGCCCAAACCGAAAGGAGCATTAAAGTTCAAATGTTTTTTAACTTTTACATGATCACCATTATCTATTGGATAATGGCAATCATGTGACCGGGAACCGCTCACTGCGACTCTTGGTCATTGCTCCAGGCTCTCGGCTACCTTTAGTAGCCAGGAGCAAGGACATTTTTAATTTCCGGGGTCCTCCCCAGCTTCTGTGCTTGTGTCCGCTATTTTGGCGACAGGCGCATGTGCCGAATCTAAGGAAAGGTCTGCGGATAGGGATCCCATCGGGGAACATAGTTTGAGTCCTTGGGTAAGTAATTTCACTTCCCCACGGGAAGTGAAACTTTAGCCTTTTTTTTTTAATGTGATCGCCGTTATCAAATATGATCAAAAACCGCGTACTGCAGCCACCCGTGAGATCTCCAGGCTGTCTGCTACATATAGTAGCCAGGAGCAGGGGGATTTTAAATTACTCTGGCAATCCGCGGCTTTTGCACATGCATCTGCCATTTTGGCAACGGGCGCATGCACAGAAGCCGTGGTAAGGTCCGCGGATAAATCTGGGGGCCTTAGGTATGTAATTTCATTTCCCCTCATGGATATGATCCATGAGGGGAGATGAAACTTAAACTTTGTACACTTTTTTTTTTTTTACATGATCACTGTTATCCATTGGATAGCAGTGATCATGTGACCAGTATTCCCGGTGATATCTCTCGGCTACACATGCTAGCCGGGAGCATAAGGAAATTTAAATTTACAAGGCGGCGCCCTTCTGTGCACACGTCCGATGTATGACGTCCGGCGCGCATGCGCAGAAGTCGATGTAAGGTCCTGTAAGCTCCCGGCCATTAGTTTAGAATCCATGCTGTCATCTGACTCCGGGACCAGACTCTTCCCTGCAGGGCAGCCTAGCCTGAAGTCCCTTAGTGACTGCCATAAAAACCTGTACAGCTGATCACTAAGGAGTTAATTTATTTTGGTAGTGTTAAAGGGACAATAACACTAAAGTCTACCCTTGCTGTGAAGAGCAATCTATTGCAAGCTGTTACTAGCCATCTCAGGCTCACAAGAGACTAACTATATAGACATTACTGAGGACTCTCTGCCTCGATAATCCCCACCTCATGTTACTTACCTCGAGGTCTGAGAGCCTCCAGAAACCTTTACATACATGTGTAACTGATGTGCTGATGACTTCAGGCTCCGAGTAAATTCCCCAATTAGTGAGTACAATGTCAGCAGATATGTCATTTAGTATTCCTGTAATAGATTTGCTTTAACCTTTCTGCATGTGTTATTATTTCTGAGTTCACTATTTGTGTACTTTGCAAAAGAAAATCTGTTGCTGCCTGGAAACCATCAAAAAGCAGGTTAGCTGAACGGTCTAATTAAGGCCGGTCTGGATGTTTAAGATGGCTCCGCTCATGAGCACAAAAATATACTTAAAGGGGTTGTCCCGCGCCGAAACAGGTTTTTTTTTTTTTAAACCCCCCCCCCCCCCCCCGTTCGGCGCGAGACAACCCCGATGCAGGGGTTAAAAAAACAACCCGCACAGCGCTTACCTGAATCCCGGCGGTCCGGCGTCTTCATACTCACCTGCTGAAGATGGCCGCCGGGATCCTCTGTCTCCATGGACCGCAGGGCTTCTGTGCGGTCCATTGCCGATTCCAGCCTCCTGATTGGCTGGAATCGGCACGTGACGGGGCGGAGCTACACGGAGCTACACGGAGCCCCATTCAGAAAAGAAGAAGACCCGGACTGCGCAAGCGCGGCTAATTTGGCCATCGGAGGGCGAAAATTAGTCGGCACCATGGAGACGAGGACGCCAGCAACGGAGCAGGTAAGTATAAAACTTTTTATAACTTCTGTATGGCTCATAATTAATGCACAATGTACATTACAAAGTGCATTATTATGGCCATGCAGAAGTGTATAGACCCATTTGCTGCCGCGGGACAACCCCTTTAAAGCTCATAAAATGCATGAGGATTCCAATAGATTGTTTAACCTGTTTGTGTTAATGAGCAAGCTGTACATGGTAGTGAAGGGGTTAAACATTTATGGACGTTCATGGCATATCGGCAAAATGTCGGAAAGCCAAATGAGAAAGCCAGATTCACAGTACCCCATTACTCACTGTAAGTACCAAATAGAGACTCATAATTAGAATATTGGCTATATGAGCAACAGCTTGTTGATGGTTTCCACGGTCCACATCAATGTAATGTGCAGGATCAAAACCATTACAAAAATAAATGCTAACTTAACTTGGTGAACTACTTAATTTTTACCAAAAACAGAATTTTCCCAACCTGGGCTACCTGGAACCATGAGATATATTAAAACCTGGTTAGAGATGCCTTAAAAGAGAGCAAGTGCTCCACGTACAGGAGTAGACTTATCACAGGGATGGGGAGTTATAGGGACTCCCTAGGAGGAGAAACCATTTTTAGAGGTTTCTCTATGGTAGGATAGTTGGGAATCGCTGACCTATACAATGTCCTTTTCGAAGATTTGATGATTAAAGGGGTTGTCCCGCGCCGAAACGGGTTTATTTTTTTTTTTCAATAGCCCCCCCGTTCGGCGCGAGACAAACCCGATGCAGGGGTTTAAAAAAAAAAACGGATAGTGCTTACCTGAATCCCCGCGCTCCGGTGACTTCTTACTTACCTTGCGAAGATGGCCGCCGGGATCTTCACCCTCGGTGGACCGCAGGTCTTCTGTGCGGTCCATTGCCGATTCCAGCCTCCTGATTGGCTGGAATCGGCACACGTGACGGGGCGGAGCTACGAGGAGCCGCTCTCCTGGACGAGAGGCCCCATTCAGAAGAAAGAAGACCGGACTGCGCAAGCGCGTCTAATCCGGCGATTAGACGCTGAAATTAGACGGCACCATGGAGACGGGGACGCCAGCAACGGAACAGGTAAGTGAATAACTTCTGTATGGCTCATAATTAATGCACAATGTACATTACAAAGTGCATTAATATGGCCATACAGAAGTGTATACCCCAACTTTGTTTCGCGGGACAACCCCTTTAATAAAAACCATCATTCACTTTTTCCACTATCAGTTACAGCGGAAATAGTCTGTCATCCCATCCCGCACTTCCTATGTCAACCAGCATTATTTCACTCAGCAGTCTATGTAGCTTTGTTCCTCTGCTATAATCGGTATGTAGGGTCACAACTTTTATGAATGGAAAGTGTAAAAAGTTATATAGGAAATTCCTCTTCCTTGTATTCTTGCTGCTGATGCATTTCAAAGTTTGTTTTTTGGTTATGTTCAGTATCATAAACTGTATTTATAGTCCTCTTAAACCTATGTTTTTCTATGTTGAAGAGACTTGAGGTGCACATATAAAGCAGGGTAGAACTGGTTCACCAGAGTATCCTCCATGGATTCCAGTTTCTGAAACATTAATGAGCTCAAAAGATCCATTTTGAGGTGACTTTGAAGCCAGTCACTTGTGCCTAGGATCTTTTTGCAAGGGTGAGGGTACAAGGGGCTGGCCCTGAGTACTAGGTGCCAGGGGGATACCAACTTGGCCAGAATATTTAGATATGGGGCTAGGACAGCTAACTAAATATTTGTCCATTTAAAGGAAAGCCTAGCTAAGAGCTAGACTATTCTATGAGATTACTAAAGCATCCTCCAGAGGGTCCAAGTTTTGACACCATATTGGTCCCTTACTGAAAGAGGTTCCTCGAAAGGTCTAGTAGAAGACAAACCCATTTGGAACTCACTTTGGAGTCCATCACCTACCACCTGTCTAAAACTTTTTTGGGCAAACTCCTCTCTGTTATTGCTATTAGTGATGAATGAACTTTTCAAAATTTGGTTCGACCAGTTTGCCGAGTTTGAGCAAAACATTTAGTTTTGTCCAAATTAGATTGAACCGAACGCCAACTTCACCAATAGCCCTAAAACCGGTGTGTAACAGAAAAAGTGATGCCATTTTAAGGGGTTTTGTAGAGACAAACCACCTGAGCTTTAGGTTTGCATCAAACCAAACCTTTTGCAAAGTGGGACCAGAAACAGGGTTCAACTGTTTCGGTTCACTCACCACAAGTTACTATTGTAGAAGTTAACATCAATTAGCTAAAACTATCCAATTTGGGGTACTGAAAATATTCAATCATGTCTTAGGTAATGATTGTTTTTGCCTTCATTGGGTATATTGTGGTGCGTTCCACAGCAAGAAAAAATAGGTTCCCATGCACAGATTAAATATCAATAAAACTTTAATGATAAAAGGTGGCTATACATACAAGATATCAAGAGACATGTATGATGAAGTGATACAAACAGAAAAAAACAAATATGTCAGCAAGGTATGGAAAAGCGAGACAATATTCTACTTGGCATTCGTGATATGTGGTCAACCAATCTATGGGGAGCTTTGTTGATTTCCATCAACCCCAGAGTTAAAGGAATGTAAGCAATGTTCAAATGTTCAATGTTAAAGCCAGTTAGCTCTTTAGCTGAATGAATGCTAAAAAACCAATTGACTCTTCTATATAGTTGGTCTGTAGGTTGAAGAACATTAGTGTCCACCAATCAACAAAAGAAGTTGTCATCGTATGTTTCTGACAATTCTCTTAGGGCGATGGCCAGCCTTTAATCTGTTTGGATTGTTCTTTGTTCTCTAGGAAGTTTATTTGTGTAGAGTCTTGGTAGGAGGACAAGATTTAGGTGGGTCCTTCTTCGGACTTAACAGGGGGGGGTCATGGGGGTTGCTGTGTGGTCCGCTTTGAAGATTTGGACTGACAGCAGGTGATGCCAGAAGAAGGCATAGTTGTAGGTTTGCCTTGTGATCAATCGGTGAGCTGATAAGTGATCAGGCATATGCTTGTGAATGAATGGTTTCTTAAATAAGTTAATCGGTACACTCATTTTCAGCATAAGACATGTGGAAATGCAACTGATGGTTAATGGAGGCTACCGACGTGTAGTAAGGTGCCTTCTGAGTTCCTCTGCTCGTTTTTCCTCCTTAATTGCAACTCTGTATTTTGTTGAATCCCAGCAACCTATGCCGCAGCAGATCACCAGAGTCTTTCCTTTACTCTGTCTTTGCTGCATCACTCTCCTATTACCAGCTTTTTTATATTCTTGGATTCACCCTTTTTTGGCTCTAGAGCCCTGTCTTGTGTTCCTGTACAGTTGCACATCACTATTTCCAACATGGTGTCTTTCATAATGCTAAGAACATCAGTAACCTTTGAATTATACAAAAAATATTCCTTGCATTTGGATGGCTGAAGACTGCGAAAAAATGTTTTCTTCCTTTTCTGTCAGTGGTTGGAGTGTAGCTCTGGGAGTGCAGAATTAGGAGCTGCACCCAATCACTGGGTTACGAGGAAGTCAAAACAACGCTCTGCCACATAAGAAGCCATCAGTATTATCTCTGTTACCGATTTTGCCTTAGGACCCAGGAGCTTCACATTACTTCTAGTCTAGAGTTGCAGTATTTTTGACAGAATCAGTCTGCCATGCTCTTATTGGTTCCAGAAAGACCAACTCTGATAAAAGCGAGGGGGACCTCGTAAGTCAGTGGGGGTCTATCAGGATTTGTTGGGATTCATCATGAGTAGAAGCCATAATGCTGGCATGAACAGTGACTTACAAACTGCTCTGTTTTCCATATTTTATGGTCTTTAGATTTTGTTCAGTGTAGTGAGACACGTGTACACTCAAGAATAACAACCAGCGCCATAATCAAAAAAATAAAGAAATCTGTAGATTTTTCCATAGGCAAAAGTACAGAGAAGTACAAGAGATGAAGAGCAATTGCTAAATAATGAAAAAAGGGGGAAAGGGAAAATTATTTCCAAATGTCAAAGCAGCTCAGCTCAAAAAAGTGCTTAGAAAGCTTTTTGTACTGGGAGTGCTATCTTGACTTTTGTAATGTGCTACATTATTTAATTTTTTTTCTCTTCTTTTGCTCACGTTGGAATATGTTACGCTGCGGTGTAATGATATTGCCACGTTGCAGAGTGGTCTGTTTTATGTTAGGACAGAGCGGTTATGCTCAACTAGAGATGAATTCTACAGCATGGTCGATAGATAATTGCCCAACCTCCTTCTTGTCATGACCTCCTATTCATGTCCATGTGCTCTCAAAAAGAAGAGAGAAATAAGTTGTTGCCAGATGACTGTCTGTTGCTTATTTCCCATGAGAAAAGAGAATTGGCCACATTGAAATCTAGCATGCTCGATCCGTCTTTCCCCAACACCTACTGTCAAGGGAGAGTTAGTACACCCTTATACGTATTAGATGGTTGGCCGGTCTCTCAGAAATCGGCCTGTTCAGATGATGTCTACCTTATTATAGTAATAATAAAACTGTTCCTATTGAGCCAAATGGAGAATAGAGCAAATGATAAATTGGGAGGTAGCATGTTAGGCCAAGTATCCACTGAATGTGTGGCATCGGATGGTGCCAAACACAATCGGATGGTGCCAAACACAATCGGATGGTGCCAAACACTATCGGATGGTGCCAAACACTATCGGATGGTGCCAAACACTATCGGATGGTGCCAAACACTATCGGATGGTGCCAAACACTATCGGATGGTGCCAAACACTATCGGATGGTGCCAAACACTATCGGATGGTGCCAAACACTATCGGATGGTGCCAAACACTATTGGATGGTGCCAAACACTAATCTTGGGAGGGATAATGATGAGCAGACTGTTGTCACTTTCGGGTACAGATGAGTCACCTTGTGACCAAAATATATAGAAAGCAAAAACCTATGGAAATGGCACAGGTCATTGGTCAAACTATAGACAATAAGAAACGTAGCATAAAACCCATTCACTCGGTAGGTGGAAGAGAGAGGGATCAACCCTAACACTCATTCCTTATGGCAATGAGGGTTTCAATTGATCTCCTCAGAAGAAGGTGATGAAACATCAGTGAAAAATCACATTTTGGGAAATGAACAATATACAAAATCCCCTTCCTCAGGATAAAATACAACAGAGCAACCACCAACGCTTATCCTATGGCAATTTTACTCTTCCTGAGTTGATGTTCTTTGAGTAATAAAAGTTGAACCAAGTTGGAATTTTTGGTTCATTTTTGTCTTGACTTCACATCTAGTAAATGCTCATCCCTACAGCTGAACAAATTACAATGTCAATGGCCAATTTAACCGTGTAAGCATGATTGGAAAATACGGTTCACCCTTTCAACATTCACAAATATACCGTCACAGCATATCCTTTCATCTACTTGGTTGGATAAATATCTGGTATTCCACAGTGTATAGGGAAAGAACAAACTAAGATATTTGTTGAAAGACCAGAATAATAGTTATATTTGTGTTTCTGTGTCACCATGGCAAACCTAGCTCGAATGTCAATCTCTGTCAGACAAATCTTTCAGTTCTTCACATGCTGAGTGCAACACAATCGGAGAACTGTCAGGATAGGTATGTAAGCACTGATAAAGAAGCAATGTTTGTCTTGGCCTGTGTTGACAAGGAAGGTGAAAATGTGTTCAGCAGACTGTATGAGTTCCGTCACTAATAAAGGTTTTAAAAAATATATCTAGTTCTACACCGCTCATGTTTTTGTTATTGGGAGTACATTATTGAATACACACGAGTCAGCAGAAATAATTTGGAAAAATATTTGGCCATTCCCATTAACTTTGATGTTTTATCCGTCCAACCATTATAGGAGCCCCAGGCTGTTGTTTTTAGATTATGAAACATAACATTTCTTGTAATGAAGGATGGGCCTATGATAAAACAAGGTCACAGCGATAAAAGAGCATAAGTTTTAGGGCCCAGTAAAATTTATGTCTTTGGATGTATGCATTGTAGAAATGTGGTCCTTGGTTTTGTAAAGCACATGAGTCTTGGGCATTGGACATCCTCTCAATTTTAGGGTTGCCATACACATTAGATGTCGATAGTCCGAACCTGCCAATTTTGGTGTGACTGGACAATCCTCTAATGTGATGGAGGCCTTCTAACCAAATGTTGCTTGTTATGACCAACTTGGCGATAAAATTGTGCCAATTTTTGCCAAGTCAGATCGGATGATTTTGATCCTATTTTTTTAGCAAATATTGCCAAAATGTTAGCTCTCTGCTTTGAGGAGAGAGGACAGGTGTGTTGGCTTGGCACTGCTACAGTTCTGTGTTTCAATCTGACCTGGATGGGGATTTGAGCCTGGAACCCTGGGTGCTAACCACTGGGCCGCTGCCAACATCACCATCATGGTTTTTCAAGGAACATTTTGAAGGCCAAATTAGAGAATCCGATTTTTACTCCTATTGATTTTAACGGAAGTCAGACTCGGGAGCCCCGATTTTTAAAATTACTTTTTAAAATTGGGTCAGTCACTCCCAGCCCGATTTTATTTCAATAATCTCTAAACACTACTCCTAACTCTCCTCAGACGGCAGGTTCAGGAAATAAGGTTGGGACAATTGGAGCTCAACTGCTAATTATTTTTGTTCTCTGGACATAAGTTTCTGCTTGAGGAGTCTGCAAGTGGCTTTGACCCCTCTCTACCTTTTATTGTAGAACACTTGAAGTTGTGGCAATGACACTCCATTTCTGGTACCTGAGAAGGAATAAAAACACCACTGCAACCGTTAAAAAGACAAAAATTATAAATGGTGCATGAATGACCCGATTATAGATTTTTCATTGAAGGCCAGGAATTTCAAGTTACGCCTCTGACGTGCAGTAAATATTTAATGGATGGCAACAAAAGGGTATCGTGTCTAATCATGACATACTTGAACACCTCTTGCAATGAGTCGGCTACTAAAGTTTCACTCTGTATTGTCCCAGAAAAGCAGATATGCTTCCCAGCAGAAGTGATTGGCGCTTATAAGTATACTATTGACTCTTTCATAGCGGGCATGTAGTAAGCTCTATTATAGGGGCACCAGTTGATTCGGTTTTAGAGAACCTATGGCTGGCTCGATTATGGTGGCACTAGCTGCCTGTATAACGCCTCTTTAACTGGCTCTGTTAAAGGGGGTATTTTGACTAACATTGTGTTGGACATCTGAAAATGTGCTGCCCGCCCTGCTGCTGTTCATTCTCCATAGGTGAGGTTGAAGGATTTTCTTGATTTGCTCCTCACACTATCATTATGTACTGCTGTCTGTATAACATTTCTTGTCCCTCTGTGGAAGGGAATGGAGTTGATGTTTGAGTATTGAGTAGATCAAGGTCATGCATGGAGCGGGGTTGTAATGTCAAGACTGTTGCGAATGGAGAAAACTGGGCCAGGTACAACTTTCTTGAGCCAAAAATCAAAGCCAGAGTCGTAAATTGAACCTGACTCCGCAGTTTATTGAAACTACAAGCATATGTAACACATTTGAAGGCTGCAAACCTTTACCTGGTTCCTAAACCCCTATTTGTGCACAGCTGAACATTTCTCAGCCATAGCTGTATAGACACCAGTTTTATTTGAGGAAGAGGCTTGCAGACTTGAAACACGTTATATATGCTAGTTGTTTCCATAAAACGAAGAGTCGGGTTAATTCACAACTCTGGTTTTGATTTTCTTAAAAGAAGGTTGCAACTAGCCTCCACATTGCTTAAACGCCACTTCCTCCAGTGTCACCTGGGCCAACAGCACTTTGGCCAATTACTTGGCAACTTCACTGCTCTCCCTCCTGAAATCAAAGCTGCTCTAAGTAGGGGTTCTCCACGCTGCTTTTTATTCTTTGAGACTATCCAGAATATGCAAGATTGCGTGTACCTTGGAAGTTGATGGTCTGAATGATACAAAGATACAAAATGCTTATTGCATGGGGGAAGGGGGGGGATTTGGACAACTACATGTCCAGGACAAAAACGATGACGAGACCCAGAATTTTATTTTACTGAAAAGCCTTTCAAGAGCTTTTTTAACCCTATGTCAACTTGTTTTGAAGTCTGATAACTAGAAGACTTTTTACTTTGTCCATACTCCACCTTGCCTTATTTTATAGTTATTTCCTAAATTGTAGTAGAGCATCGGAATTGGAAGTTTTTGTAAATTGTTCAGGATTTTTTTCCCCTCTTTTATTTAATATAATTTAGAAATCTTGCCAACCATGTAAGATGCTTTGTAGTGTGAAAAACTGCAATGCAATGTTATTTTGGGCTAATTAACCCCCATATTTTTAAACATTTGTCAGCACATTGATCCGTGTCACAAAGCCTCATATTGTCTGCATGTGGTCTCTGCGCTCCCTCTTCCATCTGGCGGCCAGACATTGGCAAATATCATTAGCAGGCTTCATATGACTGCAATCAGACCTGACCCTGACTGCAGCGCCCCTCTTTGTACCCAGTGCTAGAAAGAACAACACAAGAGTATAATGACACCAATATCCAGTCCTCTGAGAGCCCCTTTACCATTTAAGAACAAGTTTATATGTGTTTGGTTGGTGAAAGTTACTTTTGTGTAGCTGGTTTCATGATGTGGCCGTCTTGTCTGATGTTCAATATCCTCATTCATCTACTTCTTCATGTGTATATTTATTTTTTAATAATCTTGGATACTATTCATTGCTTTCTTATCAGTTATAAAGTCAACATGGGTAGAGGAAAAATGTTCTACTCAGGATACTTAAACGAGCAATTACAGGCGACTGTCGTCCTGTCTAACACAAGACCCAATAGAGCAAGTGAGCAAGAATCATTCACTTGTTGGAGCCACTTGGTTTTCAGCTCACTGAAAAACCGACTATCAACTAATAGTCCTTCTGTGTAAAAGTACCTTTAGGTTGTTAAATCAATATCTTAATCAGATTTGAAACTAGTTTTCTGAGTCAGAAATGTGATTTCAGCAGTTGTCACTTCTCTTCCCCCACGCAACCTAACCTAAAAGAAGATCAAAGCTGGATTAAAGTTAGGAGAGTCCTAAAGTCCGAAAAAAATGGCAGCCCCATTCCACATCTGGTACCTAAACTCTGACCCACAATAATAGCCACATATAGCTAAAGTAGCTGTGCAGGTACACTTCACTGAAGCTCATGGGAGCTATGGAAGCAGCCAAGTTTATGATTTCCTTAAAGCTCTTTTTTTATGGTGTAATTATAGGGCATGTTCTTGAAGACCTTTAATACTCTCCATTGTGGGTCCTTGTGAAAGGGACACTGATCAGCTAATGAATGAGTGGATGCTCATTCACTGGCTGATCATTGATTTTCAGCAAGCATAAAAATGCTCGCTGGTTGGCTACATGTTCCCCATTAGTATTGGGAAATGTACAGTCGGCCTAGAGGGAAGAATGATAGTACTGACGATCCCTTGCTCCCATAGCAATGATTCTTGGCCCATGTAAATAAAGTAAATATCAGGACAAAAATCGGCCTGTGTAAGGGGACCTTTAAACCTTAAAGAAAGCCATATAAATGTGTGGCCATCAGGGAAGGAGACTGCTGGAGGGTACATAGGTGTGGGGATGGAATCTGGAAGGAATTTTTTTCCCTAAAATAAGGAAAACTGCCTTCTACCACATGGAGTTTTTTTTGCCTTCCTCTGGATTACCATCGGGGGTAAGAGGGGGTAGTAGGCTGAACTGGATGGACACAAATCGTTTTTTTCAGCCTGAAATGCTATATGTGCATGTGACGGGTGTCCTTACTCTAATTTTGCCATGTAAACCATGACGCAAATGACAAAAGACAACCCAGCTCAGACTAACAAAAGAGAAGAAAAGTTGTCAGACGATACGGTCATCTACTCCTGTAAGTGATGGAAAGGGGGTAACCTGTTCCAGGCCCTCCTATACCTGAGTGCTGGCATGTCATGGCAATAAATAGTACTACCAGAGGGACCCACTTTGGGATTTGCTTTGAGGTCCATTCTACTCTATGTACATGACTGCCCACTCTCTTTTTTGGTGTTTTATGGGGTGACGATGACTACAAACGGTCTATAAGACTAATTAGTCCTCTAAGGTAACTTGCTGCATATTTTTAAAATCTAACTTTTATTTTTACATGTTCAAACAGTTGAGATAAAACAAATTTATCAAAAACACAACCATTGAGTATATTGTGGTTGTTTATTGGTGTACAACAATACTCTCCCTATGTAAACTAGCCAACAGCCAGGACCTATAAGCACATTGGATTTCAGTGTAGCACTAACTGCTGCTCTATTGACTATACCATGCTTTATCACATTGTCAGGATCATAAATAGTTATAGTAACATTATTTCCAACACTATACTACGGTGACTGATGGTGAAAAAATGATACATAGAAGCCCCCCTGACCAGTTTCGCCACTTACACAGCCTCCTCGAAGAGTTGGGCTTTAGGACATCAGGTATCTTAGGAGTTTGTTTTTAAGGGGTGACCATGAGCACATGAGAAGATTCCAGCCAGGGCAAATGGAATATTAAAATGTTGTTCCCTTCCATAGCATGATGGGAGTTTAAGGATTGTATTTAACTAGATCTCTTTGTATATATCATTACCGTATCACTGGAATATGTTCCATGCATCAATGATGATTTCAGTTGGGATTAAAAATGCTCTTTGAGGTTGAAAAGTAAAATATACATACATGAGACTAATGAGTGAAACGAAGAACCGGACTTGGCATTTTCATTTAGAGGAGTAAATCGACCCTAGTTAATTAGTCCCTCTAATTAGTTTTGAGGATGTGTACATTCCAGGTCTTGTTCTCTTTATGTCCTTGCCAGACAACAGATGGGTCCAAGTTAGCTCGTCTCTCCCTTCACTTGGCTTTCTGGGAATAACCATTATAATCAGACATTTACTGGAAACATACTGCTGGCTCGTTAAAGAGATCATTGACTTTTGTGTGCTGCGATCCCACTATGTCATAAGCTTTGTTGAGATGGATTCCTATTTTTAGCGTGCATAGTACTTTTAATACTTCGTTCTTATTAATAGCACATGTGGTTACAAACGATTAACACAAAATGTAAAAAAAAAGTGAATATATGCAGTTTCACTAAGCATTGTAGAGCTCTGCTACATGATATGGCTCAGGGGCTCACTCTCTTACCCATCAGCATTGGGGTCCTGGGTTCGACTTCCATTAGGGGAAGCATCTGTGTGGAATCTACATGGACTCCCCTTTATCTACTTTTTTTAAAAACTTTTTTTCAATATTTCGAAAACCTACTTGTAGGTCACATTGTGTCATCTGGAACATATTGTATGTGTATAAGAGCTCATGCACAGACCTTGTAAAGCAGCAAACAGTCTGTATAGTAAGCTATATGGTATTTCCATCAGGCGCCATGCTTCTAGAGAAGGATACTCTTGTAATATTGCTTGTAAATTCTCCTCCATGTAATACTGCGTTTAAATCTCACCCCACAGTATGTTTGACTTACACACAGGATGCCCCCCACAGTACATCTCACCCAGGTACATTAAATATCCCTCTCCATGGTATGCCCTTATGGGACAGTAAATATTCCCCCTATAGCATGTCCACCCACAAAATTAAATATCACCTCCCCCACATACACAGTAAATGCCCCCCAACAGAAAGCACCAACTAGCTGGCCCCCTCATCTTTGCATGATCCTGTCTTTGTCAGCCGCTTTTCCTTTCCTGGTGCTCCTGTGCCGTGATGAGAGACTGGTTCCTCCAACATCTCTCTGATTATGGCACAGGAGCTGTGGAAGCCACAGGAGGATGGTACTACATTGCAAGTCCAGAGTGGTAAAGAAGCCACCCCATGGATGCCTTCTATGGGTAAATGGGGGGTGGGGTGGGAGTCCTACCTCAGGCGGAATTCCTCAATCAACCTCCTAAATTCCAGGTCAAAAGGAACCAAAGCATGGTATCAGGTTGTAGTTAGAATAACAGGCCGAGGACAGGACAGGTAGAGTGCAATGTGGTAATCAAGCAGAGATTTGGTCAGGGCAGGCAGCGTTCAGAAAAAGTGAAGTCAATATGACAAGCAAAGGTCAGGTGAAACAGAGTTCAGGAAAGCTACTTTAACCAGGCACAGGGTCAAAACCAAGAATCGAGCAGATACACCTTCATAGAACCCTAGGAACCTATTGCTCAGGCTTCTTCCAGTGAAGAGAGTTGCCTTAAAAAGGGTTATCCCACAATCGCGTTTTTTTAACCCTTTCCAATCCAATTTGTATCCTGGTTTTCCTAGGGGGTTACTCTTTTTTTCTGCCATTATACAACGGTGCTATCTGCTGGCTAAAGCCAGTACTGCATGAGGTGACACGTTGGATAGGCTGTGACAGCTGTGAGAGGCTGGCAATATACAGTAGGAGAACCCCGACGGACGTCTTCCAACATCGGAGCTGTACAGCCTTAAATCATAATGTCTTTAGACGTCAGACAGTGGATTGGAAAGGGTTAAATCACAGTACCTTACAATGAGTGGAAATATTCAGCCCCAAGCAAAATGAACTAAGTTACTTATCCCTTTCCATTTGTTTTGACCCCCTTTCCCCCGTGTGTGCATCCCCATACATAGAGCAGATAGGGCTGTCCTTCTGCTGCCATGTGAAAATAGGCAACTACATTTCCCAGCAGCACACTGTGTTTCCACTGGTCTCCAAGCACCTTCCTGTCTGTGCGCTGTCATCTGTATTGTGCTAAGGGGAGCAGCACACATTATTGTAAAATCACATAAACCCTTATGGTTTGCTTCTGTTTATATATACTGTGACAGGAACATATAGAGATGAAATAGTTTCTCACTCTGTATATGTGCAGTGTGAATGTATGAACCAAGCTTCAGGCAGCGGCTGTTCCCTACCCTCCGGAAGGAGCCGGTCCGGTGTTATGTCCCATGTCTGGGAGCAGGATGTTCATCTCAGTCTGGATAAATGTGTGGACCATTATAGGTGTCATTGTGGCCTTATCTTCATAAGTAGACAACGGACTTAACAAACTCTCATGGCTGGGATCAGGCCATTCCGGTTCTCACTTAAGGGCCATATACACGTAAATATCGCTCAAAATCCTTTCAAACGACTAAAAATGTACGATAATCATTACATGTAAACCCGGGCATTGTGCTGTTTGCTTAAACAATGATTTTATGGTGAACGTAAAATCCATAGTTCAGCTAGTAAGAAATATGGTGTCTCCCAATAGACCACACGCTGTTATCTCCATTGGATCGGCAGATAACATTGTAATCTGCCAGCAGCCGAGAAAAGAACAATGCAGTTGTGTGTACAGCTGGACGTGGGATTAATCACATACTGGGCTCTGCAAACAGCTTGTGGAGTCCCTTTTACATACAAATGAAGACATAAAGGTGGTATTGGAAAGGGGGAGGTGAGGGATAGTGCCACTATTTGTGGCCATAACAATACGTGAGTAAGTTTATTTTTTCTATTTACAACTCTAACATCTTGATTAGCTAAAGTGGATGTTTTTCTTGGAAAATCTATTTTCAAATGCCGTATTAAGGCATTCTGGGTTCCTAGAGGGTTTCCCTCATTCAGAATCCCTTTATCCACCCAATTAGCTGGAGCAAGGAGCAACTAAGAAGAACATCTCCCAGGCTGGAGGACTAAGCATGTCCATGCAATCCAATGAGAATTGTGTAATGCTTAACCACTCCTGCATTGGCATTGTAGAGAATTTAATGTTTTGCTGTGAAGATCCAAGCAGCGGGATAGTTTGTGATCATTTTATTTTCTTGGGGCTATTTTAACAAAAAGTAAATTGCAAAATGTGGACAACCCCTTTCTAGTTTCCTGTGAATTACACCACATTTTTGTGATACGACACATTTAATCACAAGTGTATAATTAAATATGAAGTCTTGGCTGACTTTGGCAGTGAGGGCACTAAAGTATGTGTAACTTCTCGTTTCTTCATCTAATGGAAACAAGTTATGATTCAACACCCTTAGAATGTATTGAGGGACCTGAGTTTATGGCTTTCGTTATACGGCAGACCTGCTCAAGAAAGTCCATTTCCTGTTATGAAATATTTTACACTTCATTTTCCTTATAAAACCTCTGTTCTTTGAGTTGTCATTGGTCTAACTTCTCTTGCTCATAATATTTGTCTGGACACAAAGTCAGTTATAAAAAAAAAAAAGTTCATATCATTTTTCAAAACTGAGACCGAAAAGTATATATTTTATAACTAGAATAAGCAGAAAGTGCTGCTTGACACATGTATGTATGTCTTCTGCATTTCCTAACAAGCTGTAAGTAATCAGATAAGTTTTCATTATATAAATACCATCCATTGCTTTTAAGCTGGCAATGCCCCTATGCTAAAATGTCAATCTGCCACTAGGGCAAAGCCAAATAAAGTGTATTTCCACCACCAAACCATTCTCCAGTTTGGCACTGGCTAGGCTAAGGTGCAGAATTTAAGGAATGTCCTCATTCTTTACTCATAAATGGGTTATCTCACAAAAAATATTTAAAGTTACATCCAGCCCATAATTATAAACTTTTTTTGCATTTACACTAATTTAAAAATGTCTCCACCCCCAGATATTCCAGAACTAATGTTAGAGTAACACCCCGTGTTGTCTCTATTCTGTGTCCACCTCGGTAATTGTTCTATCTGCTTAGTCTTGCTTCTCTATTTGTTCTGCTGGTTATGTGGAAGGATATGTGGTGAGCAGCTGCTTCTGAAGTTAAGGCCCATTTACACGGGCCGATCGCTCAAACGACAGTTTGACTGACAGCTTTGAGCAATCATTTTGCATAAACTATTAAGTAGCTCCTCAGCTACCTAAGAGCAATTAAGTGTGCAAATGAAGCTTTAGCCTCTGGCTATTAACTGCATTCAGCTATTATCTGCATTCAGCTCCTTTGTTCACCTACGGGAAACAATGCTATCAGCACTAACTGTAGAGAACTGATGAGGCTGAATGAAAATTTTTAGGTTGGACTGAATTTAATGATCAGCTAGCAGTGCACGAAAAGTGCATGATAGGCGCACATTTAGACGCAATGATTATCGCTCAGTCGCCTTTTTAGCGATCATCACTCTGTGTAAATGGGCCTTTATTGTGTCTTCTCTGATATCATAAGAGATGTTGAGCAAGTGATTAGATAGTGAGACAGTGTTACTGCAGAGAAACAAGCCTAAGTATGTGTCCACCTTGGAACATTTATTGAGGTGGACTGGTCACAGAAAGGCTCTTCAATAGAAACAGGTGGTACTAGAAACAATACCAATGTAACTAGAAACAGTACTTTTCATGAGGCAACCCCTTTAAGCCATGTACGAAGGTTTGTTTTTCCAGGTTAAGACTACTTCTTAGGAGTAGAAGCCAAAGTAAACATAGGAAGAAAGCTTGGGGTTATCAATAGCCAAAAAAAGTTGTTAGCATGCAAGAAACCAAAGGATAAGATGAACACCTCACCACAAGATAGACCAGGGATCAAATACAGTTGGTTAAGTTACAAGCACCAAGTGACAAATACAAGAAACAAGACAAATGCCAAATTCAGAGATGAGGCTAAGGGCTCTCTCACATGGCCATAGGTGTTTTTACGTGCGCCTGCCGGTGCCATAAAAACACGTGAACTAGCCCACAAATCTAACGTTTGTACACCTGTTTAGACGGCACGGGCTCTGGTGCATACACACCAAGCTAGCAATGCCGTTGGGCCTCTCCTCTCTCCCCCTTGTCGGCTCACCTCCACACTCCTTCCGTCCGGCTGTATGCAATGGGAGGGGGTGGGATGGGTGCGGAGCTAAGCTCCCACCGCTTGTCCGCAGCCAGCAATAGGAGGGGGGGCAGAGAGAAGCAGGAAGTTTAGCAGTCATGCTGCTAAACAGAGGGGAGGAGAGAAGGAACTAGCTTCGCTGCTAAACTCCCTCCCACCTCCCTTCTCCGGCTGCTGTCATTGGCTCCATAGGAGCCCATGCAGCGGACAACGTATTACGGCCCGAAAGATAGTTCCAGAACTATCTTTGCGGGCTGGCATGAAAGCGCCTGGCGCTATATTGGCCTGGCACTTTCACGCCACGGAAATATGGTCATATGATCTGATGCATTGGAATCCAGTGCATCAGATCATAGCGTATATCCGCTGGTCGTGAAAACAGTGGCTGATATATGCTCGTGTGAAAGAGGCCTAAGGTTGGGGTCGAAGTCAAAACTGAACAAACGTAAACTAGCTCAGATAGAAGTACTCTAATCCATAGGCAGTTCTATCAGGCTGGATTCCTCTTTAAGTGGGCTACTGGAACTGATATCAATGGAGCTCACAACAACAACACTACTGGAAGTAGGAAAAACACAACTGTTAATGGGTGATTGTTGCAGGATCGACGAGATGTGATACTCCAAAATTTGGGTAGTTTAAAAGGAGAAATCTACTGTATGTTACATGTAACTGACCTTTGCAAACTGACCTCTTAAGCAGTTGAGCATTCCAAAAAGGAGCAAAAATATTTGATTTCCCAGGTACCTTCAAGAATATTTGAGTAGTGGCATGGCATAAACCTTGTCTATATACCCCAGGAGGGGTAATCAGTTCTTTTAATCTATAAGAAAAGAGTGTACAGTGAACCTATGCATATCTAGTGTCCATCCTTTCCATGCAATGAGACATTAGCCTATTTCACCAGTTTCCTTCTAACATTTATACAAAAATCTGGATGGAACTGGACTTGACCAAAGAGTTAGGTTAATGACTCCTTAGTACATAATTGCAGATTAAAGAACAATTCCATTAAAAGTTGTCTATTATCCATACCCCTTCTAAAAGTTTACTCTTCAAAGGTCTACCCTTTAGTCATTTTGGAGGTTTGAAGTACCTGTTTCAATTTCCCTTTTGCTGAATGGTCCAACAGCTGTGAGTCTATAAATATATTGAGTCTCAAAAATAAAGTCTACAAGGATCAAGAGTGTTTCCAAGACTTAATGACCTTATGATTTCCAGACCATCAGATGTTTTGTGTGGCATACAAACAGTCAACACCTTTTCCTGTGAGGTAATTTTCACAGAAGCAGATAGCAGTTAGTGGTAGAACTACGATGATTCCCTAAATCAAGTTCAGATGAGCAAAGGTGATTGCTAGCATTGCTGGCCATATGATGAAACACTCCATCAACTTGGGTTGCCGAAGCCCCCGTCTACCCAACTCTTAGCAGAAGTGTAACTTGAAGCTCCTGTGCCCCAATGGGAAATCTGTAACTGGGCCCCCTACCTGCTACATGCATTAATATTTGTATTTTCCTATGTGGTATTGTGGCCTTTGTAGCCCACTTAGGCACCAGGGCCTGGGTGCAACTGCTACCTCTGTGCCCCACTATAGCTATTGACCTGACTACTGTGTTGTAATGCCACCACCTAGCTGGTGACTAAAGTCTTCACCAGCACTTAACAAATATTCTTGGTTTTGGTGATATTTATGTTGATTTTATATTGTTTTAAGTCCATTCAAATGGAAAGACCTAATCCTTTCTTCCTAGCAGGCAGGCATCTGAGCATGATACAATTTCTATGTTCTTACGCTCACTGGTTTTAAGTCACTTCTCTTGCTTCTTCTTTGACAATTTATTGCTACTAGAATTAAAACTTGTTAACGCTTCAATACACCAGAGAATAGTAAAAAGGAGTGTGGAATTTTTATGTTGCAGCTGTAGAATGTGCAGAAAATAATTCTTTGTGATATCTAATGAATGGAGTGAAGTCCACGCTATGGATTTTTACCAGTTGGCTAGATTTCCATTTGGAGACGGTTTTTGATAGGATTGGCCAAAGTGTGATCGATTAATTTTATATTTTGTTTTTGTACTTTGTCATTATAAATACTACATATTGATTAAGGGAATCAAACAAATTTAGTTGAGTGCTGTGAACGCTGCTATTTTTTTCTACTTTTATAAACCTGACTTTTTCACAAAACTGATGACTGCTTTTGACTTGGTCTATGCTTCTGCAGTGTGCCATACTGCAGTGGGAAGGCAGCAAAAATGGTGGTTATCACTGTGGCTTGTCCCCTTCCTCACAGATGGCGGTGCAGCTGACCGTTTCAAAGCATAAAGCATGGTACTTTAGGGCTCTCCATGAAGTTGGATTGGGTAAAACGGTAATATGTCAAGTTCGTGACACTAGTGCGTATACAGACTTAGACCTGTGCCAGACAAAATAATAAAAATGGGGAAAATAAAATAAAATTAGAATTGTCCTTTCCCCTGGAGAGTAGTGTGATACCCCAGCGCAGATGTTATGGTGGTGAGAAGGGACTCCAGGAGACAGGGTTAAACTTTGAATCAGTGGAGCAATTTAAGAGAAGACTTTCCAATCACTTCATACATTTAACATTACTTTGTTACTTGAGGTAGTTACACATTTTCAGTCATACGCGGGCATGAAATACAGAGACCTCTTCTGTATACTAGGGCACAATACTAAGTGAAAAGCACAGGAATACATTACTATCCTCTATACTTTGTCCTCCTGCTTCTTTCATTGTTATCTTTCTCTTCTGTTTCTTTAGGAATGAATCTCTTGCTTTTCTCTTTAGTTACTATCCTCTGAGTCTGCTCCAGTCTTCTGCTCTAGAACTGATTCATTTCCTGGTTATTTTTAAACTCAGTACTCCTGTTTTGTGCTCACACAGTTCTCCTTCCCACAGCACTGGCTTCTCAGGGCTTGCTTCTCCTTCCTCTCCTCTTCTCCTACATCTTGACTTTCTCTCTCCATACTCTAAGTCCAAGACCCTTTAAATGCTCCCCTGTCTCTTTTAACGAACTCCTCTTGACCAATCTGTGTAGAGGTCTTATCCACCAATTACAGGCTGCCTATCTCCTGCTATCTGACCCATATATAGAATATAGGTTGTGACATTGAGACCTAGTGTGGTTGATAAAACAATCAAACAATAAATTTACATATACAAAGGCAGTACACGACACTTCAAAGCTCTTTAAAAGGTCAGATATTGACCTATATTTCTTTTTTATGATGGAACGCTAATTTTGTTTCCTTCTTTTGTATATTTTATCCCAGAGAGCATTAACTTAAAAATTGGCTGGATCCTCACAAAAAGAATGCATGCCACAGAAATGCTTAAAGCACTGTTCCCCAACTCCAGTCCTCAGGACCCCCAACAGGTCATGTTTTCAGGATTTCCTCAGTATTGCACAGGTGATGTAATTATTGTCAGTGCCTCAGATATTGCCACAGGTGTTCTTACTATAGGATATCCTGAAAACATGACCTGTTGGTGGTCCCTGAGGACTGAAGTTGGGGACCCCTGGCTTAATGAGTAGCTGCGCTTTCAGTCTCCAGTGCCCGTGTTCCGTCGGCCATTTTCAGCTCCTCCTGGCAGCTGAAGATGACCCCATATAGTGCTATATAAGTGGTATATAGGGTTATATGGGTACGTCTGCCGGAAGGAGTTGAAAATGGCTGACGGGAGCACGAGTACTGCACACTAAAAGTGCAAGTACTCTTTAAAAGGAACTTTTGAGGTACTATGAGCAACAAAAGGTATGTTTATGGTGCTCACAGGACCTGACGGGTTCCCTTTAAAGGGGTATTCCCATAAAATACATTTATCACCTATCCACTGTTGGGACTCCATAGTCTCTAGAATAGGAGTCCCAAAGTCCCCTTTTTTTTTTCTTCGCTACTTCCGTTTTAAGTCAGTACAAAATATCAGGACCTTCATCATAGCAA
Organism: Eleutherodactylus coqui; assembly: GCF_035609145.1. Classification (NCBI taxonomy): domain Eukaryota; kingdom Metazoa; phylum Chordata; class Amphibia; order Anura; family Eleutherodactylidae; genus Eleutherodactylus; species Eleutherodactylus coqui. The sequence continues at coordinate 57,675,345 of NC_089837.1, read as the reverse complement.
AATGCTTTATTCAGGTCTTTTGATCAATCCCATAGATGTGAATGAAATGGCAATGCACCTTCCAGCTCCTTCTCACCTTGGTTGTGTTGTAAGGGACTCGCTCTAAAGGGTTAATTTGCTTTGGAGATGGACTATAAAAATGCATGAAAAATCATGGCAAAATCGCCATGCGTGCCAAAATTTACTCAGAACAGAGCACTTTCACTGTAAAGACCGTTTTTTCTGAGCAACTGTCTGCAGAGGAGATGCTGCACATGAGAGAGAAGCGGCGGGGGAGCCCAGAAACTGTGAGAAAAATGGACTGCTTGGAGTAGACTGCGGGCGCTGCACTGGGGAACTAGAGGTGCTTGCTGCCTGCAACCAACTGAGAAAGTGACCAAATTAAAGCCCAACCTGATGGACGCCACTGGACTGTGACCAAGATCGTAGAGATTGGTGGTAGAGACGTGCTCCAGACCCCGGACAAGCCTGGGCCAGTAGTAGTGATGATTGCCACCAAATGGAACCGTAAGAGAGGCCGGCCTCAATACCACTACTCGGTGTGCACACCACTAGGGACGAGGCAAGTAAAGCAACAGGCATGTTCAGGGGCGTAACTAAAGGCTCAGGGGCCCTGATGCAAAACGTGAGCTGCCCCCCCCCCCCTTTATTTGTTTCTGTACCCGTACCCGTACCCATACCTAAACCATGCTGCATAGAGACATAACTTGAAGCTTCCGGGCCCCAATGCAAAACCTGTAATAGGGCCCCCAACTATAATGCTTTATTTATAGTACTGGGCTTCCTATATGGAGAAGAGAGGCCTTATGGGCCCCCTAAGGTTCCTGGGCCTGGGTGCAACCGCATCCCCTGCACCCTCTATAGTTACGCCCCTGGGCATGTTGTATAGTGAGGTACCACATCAAGGGACTTGCATTATTAAGCAAACTATGTATAAATGTATTAGGGCACAATACAGAGATCTCTTGCATGATCTATTTATACCCAGGACTGTGACTGTAACAAGAGGGCACCCTCTACGTCTAGAGGAAAAAAGGGTTCGCTACCAACATAGAAAGGGGTTCTTTACTGTAAGAGCATGGAGACTATGGAACTCTCTGCCTGAGAACTTGGTGATGGCGAATTTGATAAAAGATTGTAAAAAGCGCCTGGAGGCCTTTTATTGAGCGTTACAATATTACTTGCTATAGTCACTGACTACTTTAGAAGGATTGTTGATCCAGGGATTATTCTGAATGCCAGACTTGGAGTCGAGGAGAACTTTTTTCCCCCTTAAATTAGGAAAATTGGCTTCCACTTCATTGGAGTTTTTTGCCTGCCTCATGTAAGCGACCATATCCATATGATCAACGCAAAACCTGAATATGGTGATCACACATTTTGCTGGACTTTTTAATAGCTCAATAGCTGCATACTATTAAAACCACATGTTAAAACCACAGTTGCGGGTGTTCCACTGAAATAGTTCTAGGAACATTTCTTAAATTACATCTTTAAAAACAATCCATGGCTGTATTAACAAGCCATTCTGTTTATGTGGTGCAGTAGTGTAAATAGACCATTATTTCATTTTCCATTTGCAGTACCAGTATTCACCACTGGAGGCAGCGTTTATTTTGTATGTAAATAAACATAACTGTGGAACCGAAATTCAATAACTATAAATGATTTTTTTAAAATTAGTAATATAAAGAAGATTAGTGACCTGAAGAAGACTGGCGGGTAGATTGATTTAATTACCTAAGTATATAACAAGCCAGGGACATAGGCTGCTGCTTCAATTGCTGCTTGGTGAGGCATGATTCCACCCAGGCTTCACAGTGGGGGAGATCTAACTGAGGCCCCTCACACAGTGTTGTATGATCTGATTGTTAGTGGCATGGGTAATAAAGCATGGTTAAGTTCACTTTGTGCTCCTGCTCAGCCCTGGGGCAACAAGAGCTAGGCTGCTTTTGCCAGTCTCAAGTGTATAACATAATGTTGGTTTACTCTTTTGCAAAGCTATACAGTAATTGTGTAAAACCAAGTCTTATGCTAATTGTAAGAAAGTAAAATGTAACGAAACTGAGCAATCCTGATCTATGCTTTTAAATTATCCTAGCATTCTAGACCAAAATTATTGTCAATGGGGGCAGTATTGTAGTAGTTATATTCTTGTACATAGGGGGCACTATTATTGTAGTTATATTCTTGTACATAGGAGGCAGTATTATTGTAGTTATATTCTTGTACATAGGGGGCAGTATTATTGTAGTTATATTCTTGTACATAGGAGGCAGTATTATAGTAGTTATATTCTTGTACATAGGAGGCAGTATTATAGTAGTTATATTCTTGTACATAGGGGGCAGTATTATTGTAGTTATATTCTTGTACATAGGAGGCAGTATTATAGTAGTTATATTCTTGTACATAGGGGGCAGTATTATAGTAGTTATATTCTTGTACATAGGAGCAGTATTATAGTAGTTATATTCTTGTACATAGGAAGCAGTATTGTAGTAGTTATATTCTTGTACATAGGGGGCAGTATTATAGTAGTTATATTCTTGTACATAGGGAGCAGTATTATAGTAGTTATATTCTTGTACATAGGAGGCAGTATTATAGTAGTTATATTCTTGTACATAGGGAGCAGTATTATAGTAGTTAAATTCTTGTACATAGGGGGCAGTATTATAGTAGTTATATTCTTGTACATAGGAGGCAGTATTATAGTAGTTATATTCTTGTACATAGGAGGCAGTATTATAGTAGTTATATTCTTGTACATAGGAGGCAGTATTATAGTAGTTATATTCTTGTACATAGGGGCAGTATTGTAGTAGTTATATTCTTGTACATAGGGGTCAGTATTATTGTAGTTATATTCTTGAACATAGGGAGCAGTATTATTGTAGTTATATTCTTGTACATAGGGAGCAGTATTATAGTAGTTATATTCTTGTACATAGGGGCAGTATTATAGTAGTTATATTCTTGTACATAGGAGGCAGTATTATAGTAGTTATATTCTTGTACATAGGGAGCAGTATTATAGTAGTTAAATTCTTGTACATAGGGGGCAGTATTATAGTAGTTATATTCTTGTACATAGGAGGCAGTATTATAGTAGTTATATTCTTGTACATAGGAGGCAGTATTATAGTAGTTATATTCTTGTACATAGGAGGCCGTATTATAGCAGTTATATTCTTGTACATAGGGGCAGTATTGTAGTAGTTATATTCTTGTACATAGGGGTCAGTATTATTGTAGTTATATTCTTGTACATAGGGAGCAGTATTATAGTAGTTATATTCTTGTACATAGGAGGCAGTATTATAGTAGTTATATTCTTGTACATAGGGAGCAGTGTTATAGTAGTTATATTCTTGTACATAGGAGCAGTATTATAGTAATTATATTCTTGTACATAGGGGCAGTATTATAGTAGTTATATTCTTGTACATAGGAGCAGTATTATAGTAGTTATATTCTTGTACATAGAGGACAGTATTATAGTAGTTATATTCTTGCACATAGAGGGCAGTATTATAGTAGTTATATTCTTGTACATAGGGGGCAGTATTATAGTAGTTATATTCTTTTACATAGGGGACAGTATTATAGTAGTTATATTTTTGTACATAGGGGGCAGTATTATAGTAATTATATTCTTGTACATAGGGGCAGCATTATAGTAGTTATATTCTTGTACATAGGGGGCAGTATTATAGTAGTTATATTCTTGTACATAGGAGGCAGTATTATAGTAGTTATATTCTTGTACATAGGGAGCAGTATTATAGTAGTTAAATTCTTGTACATAGGGGGCAGTATTATAGTAGTTATATTCTGGTACATAGGAGGCAGTATTATAGTAGTTATATTCTTGTACATAGGAGGCAGTATTATAGTAGTTATATTCTTGTACATAGGAGGCCGTATTATAGCAGTTATATTCTTGTACATAGGGGCAGTATTGTAGTAGTTATATTCTTGTACATAGGGGTCAGTATTATTGTAGTTATATTCTTGTACATAGGGAGCAGTATTATAGTAGTTATATTCTTGTACATAGGAGGCAGTATTATAGTAGTTATATTCTTGTACATAGGGAGCAGTGTTATAGTAGTTATATTCTTGTACATAGGGAGCAGTATTATAGTAGTTATATTCTTGTACATAGGAGCAGTATTATAGTAATTATATTCTTGTACATAGGGGCAGTATTATAGTAGTTATATTCTTGTACATAGGAGCAGTATTATAGTAGTTATATTCTTGTACATAGAGGACAGTATTATAGTAGTTATATTCTTGCACATAGAGGGCAGTATTATAGTAGTTATATTCTTGTACATAGGGGGCAGTATTATAGTAGTTATATTCTTTTACATAGGGGACAGTATTATAGTAGTTATTTTCTTGTACATAGGGGGCAGTATTATAGTAATTATATTCTTGTACATAGGGGCAGTATTATAGTAGTTATATTCTTGTACATAGGAGCAGTATTATAGTAGTTATATTCTTGTACATAGGGGGCAGTATTATAGTAGTTATATTCTTGTACATAGGGGGCAGTGTTATAGTAGTTATATTCTTGTACATAGGAGCAGTATTATAGTAATTATATTCTTGTACATAGGGGCAGTATTATAGTAGTTATATTCTTGTACATAGGAGCAGTATTATAGTAGTTATATTCTTGTACATAGAGGACAGTATTATAGTAGTTATATTCTTGCACATAGGGGGCAGTATTATAGTAATTATATTCTTGTACATAGGGGCAGTATTATAGTAGATATATTCTTGTACATAGAGGAAACTATTATAGTAGTTGTATTCTTGCACATAGAGGGCAGTATTATAGTAGTTATATTCTTGTACATAGGGGACAGTATTATAGTAGTTATATTCTTGTACATAGGGGGCAGTATTATAGTAGTTATATTCTTGTACACAGGGGACAGTATTATAGTAGTTATATTCTTGTACACAGGGGACAGTATTATAGTAGTTATATTCTTGTACATAGGGGGCAGTATTATAGTAGTTATATTCTTGTACATAGGGAAGGCAGTATTATAGTAGTTATATTTTTATACACAGGGAGCAGTATTATAGGAGTTATATTCTTGTACATAGGGGGGCAGTATTATAGTAGTTATATTTTTGTACATAGGGGCAGTATTATAGTAGTTATATACTTGTACATAGGGGGCAGTATTATAGTAGTTATATTCCTGTACATAGGGGACAGTATTATAGTAGTTATATTCTTGTACATATGAGGCAGTATTATAGCAGTTATATTCTTGTACATAGGAGTAGTATTATAGTAGTTATATTCTTGTATATAAGGAGCAGTATTATAGTAGTTATATTCTTGTACATAGGAGCAGTATTATAGTAGTTATATTCTTGTACATAGGAAGCAGTATTATAGTAGTTATATTCTTGTACATAGAAGGCAGTATTATAGTAGTTATATTCTTGTATATAAGGAGCAGTATTATAGTAGTTATATTCTTGTACATAGGAGCAGTATTATAGTAGTTATATTCTTGCATATAAGGAGCAGTATTATAGTAGTTATATTCTTGTATATAAGGAGCAGTATTATAGTAGTTATATTCTTGTATATAAGGAGCAGTATTATAGTAGTTATATTCTTGTGCATAGGGGGCAGTATTATAGTAGATATATTCTTGTACATAGGGGGCAGTATTATAGGAGTTATATTCTTGTATATAAGGGGCAGTATTATAGGAGTTATATTCTTGTATATAAGGGGCAGTATTATAGCAGTTATATTCTTCTACATAGGGGGCAGTATTATAGCAGTTATATTCTTGTATATAGGGGGCAGTATTATAGCAGTTATATTCTTGTACATAGGGGGCAGTATTATAGTAGTTATATTCTTGTACACAGGAGGCAGTATTATAGTTGATATATTCTTGTACATAGGGGACAGTATTATAGGAGTTATATTCTTGTACAGAGGAGGCAGTATTATAGTAGTTATATTCTTGTACACAGGAGGCAGTATTATAGTAGTTATATTCGTGTACACAGGAGGCAGTATTATAGTAGTTATATTCTTGTACATAGGGGCAGTATTATAGGAGACATATTCTTGTACATAGGAGACAGTATTATAGTAGTTATAATCTTGTACATAGGGGGGCAGTATTATAGTAGTTATATTCTTGTACATAGGAGGCAGTATTATAGCAGACATGTTCTTGTGCATAGGAGGCAGTATTATAGTAGTTATATTCTTGTCCATAGGGGGGCAGTATTAGAGTAGTTATGTTCTTGTACATAGAGGGCAGTATTAGAGTAGTTATATTCTTGTAATAGGGGCAGTATTATAGTAGTTATATTCTTGTAATAGGGGCAGTAGTATAGTAGTTATATTCTTGTACATAGGGGCAGTATTATAGTAGTTATATTCTTGTACATACGGGGCAGTATTCTAGTAATTATAATCATGTACATAGGGGGCAGTATTATAGTAGTTATATTCATGTACAAAGGGGGCAGTATTATAGTAGTTATATCCTTGTATATAGGAGCAGTATTATAGTAGTTATATTCTTGTACATAGGGGGCAGTATTATAGTAGTTATATTCTTGTACATAGGAGGCAGTATTATAGTAGTTATATTCTTGTACATCTGAGGCAGTATTATAGTAGTTATATTCTTGTACATAGGGGGCAGTATTATAGCAGTTATATTCTTGTACATAGGAGGCAGTATTATAGTAGGTATATTCTTGTACATAGGAGGCAGTATTATAGTAGTTATATTCTTGTACATAGGGGGCAGTATTATAGTAGTTATATTCTTGTACATAGGAGGCAGTATTATAGTAGTTATATTCTTGTACATAGGAGGCAGTATTATAGTAGTTATATTCTTGTACATAGGAGGCAGTATTATAGTAGTTATATTCTTGTACATTGGAGCAGTATTATAGTAGTTATATTCTTGTACATAAAGAGCAGTATTATAGTAGTTATATTCTTGCACATAGGAGGCAGTATTATAGTGGTTATATTCTTGTACATAGAGGACAGTATTATAGTAGTAATATTCTTGTACATAGGAGGCAGTATTATAGTGGTTATATTCTTGTACATAGAGGACAGTATTATAGTAGTTATATTCTTGTACATAGGGGGCAGTATTATAGTAGTTATATTCTTGTCCATAGGGGGCAGTATTATAGTAGTTATATTCTTCTGCATAGGGGGCAGTATTATAGCAGTTATATTCTTGTACATAGGGAGCAGTATTAGAGTAGTTATATTCTTGTACATAGGGGGCAGTATTATAGTAGTTATATTCTTGTATATAGGGTGCAGTATTATAGTAATTATATTCTTGTACATAGTGGGTAGTATTATAGTAGTTATATTCTCTTACATAGGAGGCAGTATTATAGTAGTTATATTCTTGTATATAGGGTGCAGTATTATAGTAATTATATTCTTGTACATAGTGGGTAGTATTATAGTAGTTATATTCTCTTACATAGGAGGCAGTATTATAGTAGTTATATTCTTGTACATAGGGGGCAGTATTATAGTAGTTATATTCTTGTACATAGGGGGCAGTATTATAGTGGTTATAGAATGTGAAATCTGTATTATATTCTGAGATATCAGAAGAAAGAAATTAAGAACAAACACAAGATATAAGCAAGATATATTCTTTAAAATCTCTTTACCAACTCACTTAGGAACGTTCACTATCCCATCACTATAAACGTCAGTTGTGACTGAAATGTCTCTTCAAAGTTCATCAGATGTGAAAGACGAATTAAGTGAGTCTGTGCGGAGTTGTCAGGTTATCATTCAGATCTGTAATCCTAAGTAACAGTGTGGAAAATAGTCATGTAGAATACAGTACTTTAAGGCTTTAGTACATATCAAAGCAAAATCATAATCTTCTTTTGCGATATTTTGCTTCATTAATTGTTCCTGTGACAGTAATCTCACTGCTCATCCAGAGCCAAGAATGTAATAAAATAACAACACATCACTTGCTTTCTCTGCTCTAATCCTCGGTTCCAAAATCTAAAGATCAAGATGGAGTTTTGAAGACAAAAGTTATGGAATTAATTACATTTCTTACCTTTTATATTGTAACAGTCATGAAACAGGGAAGGTTTGTGACAGCCTATCATTTATTTTTATGAGCTTGGTTGTCACTATTAAGTGGGAGTGCCTTGTGTACTTCTGCATGAAACTGTATTACTCCTGATTTTTGTGTGACTGCATTAAAACAATCGGTCCACTTTATTACTGAGGTATTGTCTCAGACCAGCAATATGGTATCCAGTGGCTGAGGCCACATTTTTGGGGATTCCATGTGAGTTTAGTTGAGTATCCCCATAGACTTTGTTTGGTTCAGTATTATGGCTTCTTATGACACTATTATTTTGTAGTGGGTTCATGTTTGGCACTGCTGCCTTACATTACTGCGGACTTGAACTCAAATCTGAATCGAGTTTGTATATTCTCCCTGTGCTTTTTTAACCCTTTCCAATCCACTGTCTGACGTCTAAAGACATTCTGATTGTAGGCTGTACAGCTCCGATGTCGGAAGATGTCCGACAGGGTATTCTTACTGTAGATTACTGGCCGCTCTGTTGTCAGGGGCATCTCCAGCATGTCCCATACCGCAGTACTGGCTCTAGCCAGCAGATGGTGCCATTGTATAATGGCAGAAAGAGAAAGCCCCCTAGGAAACCCTGAATCCCAAATTGGATTGCAAATGGTTAAGGCTGGCAATGCAAAAAGACAATTTTAACATACCTGATCCTTTCTTCCTCCGGCTGGCATGCAGAATATTCTTCTCTCCACGTTGAAATCTGAAGGTGGGAGATGTTAAATTCTGCTCACACTTGTTTTAGTTAGTTTCCATCAGTCATCTGTTACTTTTTGATGGACAGAATTGCATAACATTCTATATTATTCTATCTGGCTAAAATATGGACATCTGACTGACCCATTATAAATCTGTGGGGTAGGGGAATAGATCATAATTAATCTTAAAGGATCATTATGGATCAGTCATATCTAGAAGAATAAGCTAGATAGATGGCTTTTTTTATTTAGATTTTTTGATCCACATGGACAATGATGTGACACAATTCCGGGTCCAAGACAGTGGTGGTGTTCCAAACCCTCCTTTGTATAGGGTCCATCACATATGTCATAGATCTTGATGCCGTGATGCCAGTGTGGATTGATTCGTACCACTAAGTAAAGCTTCCTTCAAACTATGATTTCTTCTTTACCTCAATTTTCTGTCTTAAGTTTCCTTCTTGCATGCCAAAAACTGCATTGAGACAGAAACCTGGACGGAATGAAAGCATTTAATATGTAAAACGTAGACTACTTGGGTCTGTTTCACAAGGTCTCGGTCCCTTTCCTGCTTTCTCATATGCTGTGCTTTTCTCTTCTTCTTAAATACCAGAAATGAACTGAATGGTAGAGTGCTTGCTTCGCATGCGAGAGGTAGCGGGATCGATGCCCGCATCCTCCAAGGTCTTTGCTTGGCAGCGCTTTGCAACTCTAGGATGATGGCCTTTTTGTCTGGGCTGATTTAGGTGATCCTGCACTGAGCAGAGGGTTGGACCCGATGACCCTGGAGTTGCAGTCCCTTCCAACTCTAGCATTCTACCATTCTATGAAATGCAGAACAAAGTGGTTTCCATTTCACTCATTAAACTCTATGGTTCTGTACAAGGTTCTGTCTTAGTGACATGATTGGCTTTTGAGACAGAACCCCAAGACTGTGTCGCAGATAGAAGTGTTTAAACGCAAGAATCAGGATATGATGCAACAGAAGGATTCACCAAATGTTACCATATTCATTTAAAACAAAAATAGAAATGAACAATAATGCAATAGTAATGAGTATTCAGCTATCCTTCTGCTTTTGAAGACCAAGCTGCTATCTACCGCTAACGAAAACATAGGAATAACAAGACTTTATGGGTGCTATGTAATAACAGTAATACCTTGTGACAATGTCAATAAAACTCCATTATTAACAATACCGTCTCAAAGAAATAACGATGGTGAAATACAGCTCACAACTTCACTTTTGTGATCCCCACCCCAACACAGTTTTCCAAAGCTGGTTCCCGTATACATGTGCAAATCTGGTTCATGTACTGTTTTTTTAAAAGGGTATTGCACAACAAAAACTTGCACAATGTCTGTAATATGAGCTCTAAACTGTCTTTAACGCTTTCTTCTTTGTACACACCTAGCAGTTTTATGGAGGACAGCCTCACTTACAAGTTAATGAGCTGGAGTCACAGCTTTGAATGACCCAGTGCTGTGGTGCTTCACAGTGGCATGGTCGGGTAGGGTAAAACAGTGATACCCCAGTGGGGTGCTACCCACGGAGTCAGGTAGGGGAAGATGATGTTTTTTCGTGACATTAGTCAGTGTACAGGTAGGGAGCCATTCTGAGCAAAATATGATAAATATTAAAAGTGGAGAATTTAACACAAATGGGGGATCAACCTCTATGCTGCCTGGAGTGGTTAGTGTGGTACCTCAGTGTAGATGTTGTAGATGGAATAGTCGGGTTATACAGTGAATCAAAACAGTTTTAGTCTTCAAGAGCAGATGAGAAATAAACTTGACTTACAGTCCTTGTTGACAGACTTTAGTTAAAACGATTACAGCTCTAGGCATTAATGACTTCTCCAGATCCTCAGGGACATGATACAGGGAAATAGATTTATCCTCTGTGCGTTGCATTTCATCTCTTTTCACTGGCCGGGCCTGACTTTGGATGACTTGCTTCCCTTTCTGCTTGGTGCCTAGGAATGGCTGACATAGATAGCCTTCTACTCTCCTCTTCTCTCTTTCCTCTGTGACTAAAACGTTTTTGCTCTTGAGTACTCGCACTTTAGATGTTCTACTTCCCACCACATTGGCTTTCTCCTTGTTCCTCCCCAGTCTCTAACTCGGGCCTCTCCTGGACTGGGCTTCTAGATCAGACTAGTTAACTGTGCCAGTTGCACCTGGGCCCAGGCCTCTCTTCTCCATATAGGGAGCCCAGTACTATGAATAAAGTATTATAGTTGGGGGTCCTGTTACAGGTTTTGCATTGGGGACCTGGAGTTTCAAGTTACGCCTCTGCCTCCCACCCTCTACCTTTTATACTACCAAGCTAGCTCAACCTGTGAAGGGAATTTAAAGTACCAATCCCAGGCCCTCTACTTTTTGCTAAGTCTGGCTAGACATTCTCCTGACTGTTAGGCCACCTGCAGACGGGCGGACATTTCGTGGCGGGATTGCCCGCGGAATTTCCGCCCCTGGAAACTGCCATAGGATTGCGTTAACAAATGCAATCCTATGCAGACGGCCGCGCTGCAAACAAATCGCGGCATGCTCTATTTCTATGCGGGGCTCGCAGAGCCGCCGGCTCCGCTTTGCGCATGCGCCGGCTGCAGCGGGAGCAGGTGAGTTTCACGCTGCTCTCTGCGCATGCTCGGGTCGGGTCTGCAGGCGGCCTTAGGTGACCTGTAAACACCAGAGGCTGGAGAATATTGCCAGAACACACATTACAGTGGAGAAATATGAACAATAACGTCCTAACTTTTTACACCTATTAAACATCACATTAGGACCTGATTGTAAGGATGTAGTTGACACAAAAAGTGCTGGAGTACCCACGCAAGTCTAGTTCCTTGATCTCCAGGATGAACTTCTGTGTCTTCTGTCAGCAGCCTCTTATCCTCCTGTCTGGCATTTCCTCATCCATCACTTTGTGAGGCAGCAGTCCCTCTCACTTCTCTTACAGTCCCTGTACTCTTGTTGCACAACAAAAATTGCCCTTTGTATGGCCAGGAATCAGCCATTCAGCAAGTTTTCATGGAGCATGCTCAGTTCTGCTGCACCAAAATTGGGCACAAATTGTCGCATTAGCTCCAGTTATTTTTTATGGTAAATTTGTAACTCTTTATGGTGAGTACCTTACAATGGAAACCAACATCATATGCAGAAACCCTGTGTGAATGCCCTGTAAGGGGTATTGAATTAGACTCAATTTTCAATCCTCTAATCAATGCAGAAATACAGAAAAAACGCTACAAAAATCTTCCTCAAGTCAATCCTGTGTACATTAGTATGTATTTATGTGTGTGGGTGCTTCTCATGCTCCACCCTTGGTGGCGTCATCTCAGGTCCTACAGCATATATAAAACACAGAGCCTGACCAACAGAAAAACAAACTTAGGGCTCTTGGGAGGACAAAAATAACACAATGAGAATACAACCAAGCCGTTATTATCTCAGACACAACTCAGCGGTCCTGACATGAGACACCAACCTACCGCCACCACAGAGATATGGCAGGCTGAGGGACTTGCGGTGGTGTCACTGCTGTGGGAGGAGCCATTCTGGAGTTTGGTAGAGAGTACTGTATACTGGATAAGCCGACAACCGCTACCAGGAGCTTTGATGTCACAGTCATGCGATCACCTGTGTGGGTGGAGTCAGGGATCACATGAAAAGGGGTGGATCACTGTATCCAGGAGGCATATATCTATATTACACTCAAGTTCGGCACTAACAACCAATAAGGTTGAATCACGGAACCCAAACAAGCAATCAGGTTGCTGGAATTGTGAATCAGAATCAATGAGGTTGCTGGAATTGCTCCATAGTGCCGAACTTAAGTGTAATATAAATATATGCATCCAGGGGTCTGCTGTGCTGGTGATGTCTGGAAATCAAGATGGATGTGGATGTAGCACAGCTGTGTGTGTGAGGTGTGGGAATCAGCATGGATGTAGTAGACTTGTGTGTGTGATGTGTGGGAATCAGGATGCATGTAGTAGAGCTTTGTGTGTCATTTGTGGGAATAAGCATGGACATAGTAGAGCTCTGTGTGGAATGTGCTGTGTGTGAGAGAATTGGGATGAATGTAGTAGAGCTGTGTGTGTGTGATGTGTGGGAATCAGAATGAATGTAGTAGAGCCAGGGGCGTAACTATAGAGGATGCAGGGGATGCGGTTGCACCCGGGCCCAGGAGCCTTAGGGGGCCCATAAGGCCTCTCTTTTCCATATAGGGAGCCCAGTAGTATGAATAAAGCATTATAGTTGGGGGCCCTGTTACAGATTTTGCATTGGGGCCCAGAAGCTTCAAGTTACACCTCTGAGTAGAGCTGTGTGTGTAATGTATAGGAATCGGGATGGATGTAGTACAGCTGTATATGTAATGTCTGGCCATCAGCATGGATGTAGTAGAGTGCTGTGTATGTAATGTCTGGGAATCAGGATGGATGTAGTATTGCGCAGCCAGAAACAATTAGTACTGTAATTTCCTAATAACTACTAGTCAGTTTTATATGTAAGAGTAGTTTATGGAGACTTACATGTCATATACTCAATGAGCTGACTGCAGTGTTCACTAAACGGTGAGGTTATACAGAGTTAGGGTAGTGAACTGACAATTTAAGTGAAGCAGACCTGTTGGCAGTAACAACTCTACATCGGACAGCCATAGGCACAGAAGGGATTTAGCTTGCCTTGCTTACCACAGGTTTAGGTTGTGCTGAGTCTGAGGTTTCTGTTTCAGGTTGGACAGATGGCTCACTCGATGATTTCTGCACCTTTCTGCAGGTTTGACCTTTACCAGGAATCGGGTTGTGATTCTGCCTGATCACAGTACCCCCATGGACCGCATAACTATGAAAGAATTCTCGGTTGCAAGGGTGGCGCTGAGCTAACTAAGCAAGACACTGGAGTAAACTCCTTCCAGCTCCACATGGTTTGCAGCAAAACAACTTCTTTTTAACTGAACACCCCAGTCCATTACCGGTCATGTGTACAGGTTGGTTAGTGGTGGGTGAGGAGTCTGTCGGAACTGGTTAGCGATGAGCTTCGAATTTCAAACCGCATACAGGAACGGAGATCTTTCAGTTTTTCATTTTCCATCAAGCTTGCCCCTCCTCTCAACAGCTCATCTCACTATAAGAGGAGAATGGGCCCACCAGGTGGAGGTGGTGGGGTAGACAACCGCCTGTAGGACAGGGGCATAATGTCACTTTCTTCTTGGGAAACATTCACACCCATGTTCCTCCAACATAAGGGACAAGAAGGTGAGGGTGTACAGGTCATGACCACATGACAACAGTCCGCTTATGCTGCAGTTTGGTCACGAGAATCAAAGCTGGGTGCGTCCCGGGTCGCGTCCCTCACTTCATTATCAGCGTGGCTTTTTAAATCATTTTCTAGCAGGAAACTCCTCCTTGTAGAAGTGTCATTGTACCCATTTTCAAGCAATACCCGGCATAGAGAACTATGGGTGTTACACTGTGCAAACTATCTGCATAGCTAAAAGGGGGTTTTCGAAAACCCCTAACATTGGTTGTGTGTGTGTGTATGTATGTATGTATGTATGTGTCTATGTCTATATATATATATATATATATATATATATATATATATATATATATATATATATATATATATATAATGTGTGTATGTGTGTATATATGTATATATATAATATAAATATATACCTATACCAAAGTACTCACCTCCCGTCTTCTGTTTATAAGTGCTGCAGTAGTCATGTGGGGTGTTTTACCCACGTGACCCCTGCAGCTACGAGAAGGCTGGACAGGGATGTCATCGGTGACATCTACATTTAAAAGACCACATAACAGGTTTATGGGACATCACCAGGCCTTCAGGTCGGGTGATGTTACCTATCAGATGCCGTGGCACCAAGCTGTCAAAGCCGCACAATGAGTCCCGCACCACAATGAACCCCAAACTATATAAAATCAATAACTCGAAAAACCACTTTAACTTCTTAAAGACAGACCCCTCTTACTGCTTCTGCTCAACTCTTCGGAGGTCCTTCCTGCTCTCTAATCTCGCGAGGGATGCTCCCCAACTTTGACCCAACACCATTTTCTTAAAAGTGATACAATCAGAAGAAAATAGAAAATAGTTAAAGCGCTAAGTTTAAGCATTTTGTTCTAGAGAGCTAGACCCCCCCCCCCCCTTTACATCGCCTCCCCTGATCGTACATGGGGGCCCTTTTAAGCACTTCTCTCCGTGTCGAACGCTCAGCTCCAACTGCGCCACACAAGATGGTGCCAGGCCACTTCCTGTTCCATCCCCGCCAGACTCAACCACTGCCGCTTTACAATAAACACCAATTAAAGAGACATGCCCATAAAGGAAAATAAAGTTTCCTTCCTCATGTAAGGGATAAAAGTTGACACTAACTTGCAACTCTTGTGTTAGATTTGTCTTGTTAAAGTAGCAATTTTCCAGCGTGCGGCTACAAAATTGTAGCAAGTTGTAACCTCTCAGTCCTGGATATTATTACTACACAGTTTGGCAAGTAGGAATTTGAGAGTAAAGCCAGAGCGGCACTGAAATGGGAGTGTTCAGTATCTGAGCAGAAATCTGTGCTGCCAATGAGTGATAACAGACAGACCTGTACTGGTCCCTGATCCCAGGGTCTGGTCTACACCCTCGGATGGAGAGGGGAGGAGGAGGAGGAGGTAGGGAAAGGCTGGGAAGGGAGGAGAATCCAAAGAAAAAGTATTGTGAGGAGGCTGGAGGAAATGAGACAAGTCTATCAGACTCCAGGCAAATGTTAGTGTTTCTGGGAAGACTCAGTCCATCAGGGCAGGGTGCCTGCTCACCAGCCTTGGCCGCTGCAGCCCGTCTACTAGACTGCATTAACTCAAGCTGCTGCCCATTCACTTAGCAAACCCTTGGATAACTCTATTCTTGCTCCACGGATCCTGGGATTGTGTGTTACCTGTGCATGCCAGTCTATGGATGAATCTTCACCTATGGGTGCAGGAGAGTAAGGGAGGGGGTCACATCAACTTTGCAGAGTTTGGAATCCGGCTACACAGAAGAGACTGTCAGCTCCTCTCCGAAAGGTAGGCTACAGCTAATGTTCTCAAAAGCGATGTAGCAGAGCTGAGTTTGTCATTGGGACGGAGTCACTTGTGTGGTGACTTTCTGAGTAAAGTTAAGGCCGTAGAAGCTTAAGGCTTCGTTCAATTTAATTTGGAATGGAAAAACTGAAATTTTATTGGAGTGTTTGATCCATGGCATGACAGATGCCAACGGCGTCTGACGACTCTCATTAAGGGTGCATTCACATGGGCGAGTATATCGGCCTGAGAAACTTGAACCGATATTGTACTCTTAAACGGCTGCGAGCAGGATGCGTTTTTGCTTAAAAAAAGAAAAGCTTTGCATTTATGAATTCGCCACTTTCACGCATGTGAAATAATCGTAAGCGCTTTCAATAGGTTGCAGAAGTAAAAATTACATCGCACTCGTTTACAAATCGCATGGCATACGAATGCGATGTGATTTTAAAAAAAAAGATCCCATAGGAAATAATGGGTGATTGCTTGCACAAAATCACCCCAAAATTGGACCTGGAGCTTTTTTTTCTTTTTTTTTTTCTTCTTCTTCTTCTGCAAATCTCCTAGCATTGTTCATGTAAATAAAGACATTGAAATCACTGTGATGATCTCACGCGCGGGTCCCGTCCATATCGTGATCGGACAGAACTCATGCGAGAAACTTGCACCCTAAATATAATGGGTTCCATCATGAAAAAAACCCTGGTGCGCTGCTTTCTCCAGCATTCGTCTGAATCCCCTGTCGGAGCCTTACCTGCAGTCCCATGTAAGAATTTTGGCATTAGAATTCTGGCTGCCGTTTATAACAAATCTGTTTTCGGACATATGCCACAGAATCTTGACAGACCTCTTTGACTTTAAGGTCCGTCTGCGTTCCGATGCTTTTGCTAAAAACTGCGCTTTTCTAGCCATCAAATATACTAGAAATCCCAATGGAAAACTTAAAGAATCCCATTGATGCAAGTGTGAACAGAACTTTATGCACATGGCACACTCAGCTCTGCTATTTCAGGAAGTTCAACGCATAGAAATGAAATAATTGAGCTGCCACTACATGATCAGTATGTTCAAGATGACTCCAGGTTGCCCGTTTACTGATTTGCTGGCCAATAGTATTTTATAGGCAAATCGGTGAATGAAATCATATTAGGCAAGTGCAGTAGATTTACTGGTTAAGACATTTAACCCCTTGTGCTCTAGGTTAGAATCTCTTCCGCTTTTAAGATCAGAGATTTGGTTATGTATGTCCCTTATTTCTGGAGCAGATGCTCCATTCATTCATTCATTCATTCATTCGTTCATTCATTCGTTACTCTGCTTCATATAGCACCAACATAATCTGCAGCTCTGTACATAAATGCACTCACATCACTCTCTGCCCCCACTAAGGACTTGCCAAGATAATGTCAAATGTCCTTCGAATGTTTTTGGAATGAAGGAGGAAATTGAAGTACCTGGGGAAACCCTACAGACACACAGGGAAGAACACTTGAAGGGTTACTTATCTCACATTGTAAAGCTATTCTCTATCTACTTGGTTGGGAATCATTTTATGAGCAGTAGGGGCTTCACTCCTGAGACCTCTACCGATTCCAAGAACAGGGGTCCCATGTCCCCCCCCCCCCTCCTCCAGGCTTACCGCACAGTGAGGAGGCGATTGAGTAGAGTGATGGCTGCACATGCGCGATGCGGCTCCATTTACTTACAATAGAACTGTTGGAGTTAGACGAGTGAGAGTGCTTGGCAATTGGTCAGCCCCATTGAAATGAATGGATTGACATCTGCGCATGCTTGGCCATCACTCTATTCGATGTGACGTGCTGTTGCCCTACTGACGAATGGTTAAATGCATTATTAGTTCCCTTTCCCCATCACATCCTGTGATCACTCTGATTGCCTCGGTGCAGGATGTTTTTGAGGGAGAGCCCCATAAGGCCGGCGGCACATGACCGTGTCGGATTCTGCATGTGGGAGCCCACAACGGAATCCGGCTCTGATCGTGGCCAGTGATCCTGCATACCTGTCATTTTCTGTAATGCGGATGACTACAGCGGCTTGCCGTTGGTCATGCGCAGTACCGATTTTTTTTTTCTTGAATGTTTTTCATTTACCGTCGATGTCAATTGCTGATGAACCGTGGGCCGGACGGTTTTCATTGACTTCAATGGAAGCCGTCGGTGTGGAGTCCGCACTGAAATAGAACATGCTGCAATTTTATTTCCACTTGCGGAAATCGCCATCGCTGTCCACTGTCAGCAGACATGCAAATGTTCTATTCTTTGAATAGATGCTGAATACCGCGGATCGCTGGCGTGGGTGATTATCGCAGATTCCGCAATTCAAATCCAGTAGTGTGCCACTGGCCTAAAAGTCTTCCAACACAAGAAATGTATTTCAAATAGTTTAAAAGGATATTAAGAAACTTTTTACTCCTAAGCGGTATTCACATGTTGTAGTCCTATGATGTGTGTGGCTAATTTGGAGCAAAATTGTGCAAAAACATTACAGTTTTGTCATAATTTTTTACAATTTGAGGCAAAAAGACCTTCAGCCATGTGTGACTTCATTCTAATTGTTAGTTCTCACTTTGCCCCATCTCAAATCTGTTTGAACTGTTGTCTGCTGCCAGCCGGTGTATTGCCAATAGTGATGTCAATGGACATAATGTTGTAATACTGATGAAAGACCATTGCCATCATTTCACATATGTCTGTATTTATGAACCTCCACTAACGAGCATGCTAGTTTAGAAAGGAGCCTGGTGGTAGTGTCCTTGTTCCTTGTAGAGAGACCACAAGGGTCCAGAGAGTCTAAACAGACCATGCAATGCTCCCTGGAAAAATGTTATGGAAACAAGTGATGGAATAATGCCTCCTATTGGATGTTCGCTACCATTTGAACCAATATCCAACTTTTTAATGAGTCTTGGAACATGGCTAGGGTCGTAAGCCAAACCAAACCACCCATATACCTATGTACATACAGCTATTTCAGGGTTCTTCCTCCTTAACTGTGTACTGTAGGGTTCTGGTTGGCTGGGCAAGAGGCCAGCAATGTGAGTCTGGGAAAGATAGTGTAACTTCTTGTAGAGAGAACACCACAAGAGTGTAGGGAGTCTTATAGCCATTGCCATATTCACTGGGAATAGAGCCAAATATTTGTCTATACTCCGCTTTATGCTTAATTTCCTCCTCCTCCACAGTTCCAGCTGTTGTTTTCTCGGCTATGTAATCGAAGTGTGGATGTCCAGACATCCCTAATAGTTCATGTTCCTTAGTTTGTTGTTGCTAGCTGATTGCCAGCTCTTGCATGTAGCAAAAAAGCTGTAGATTTACTGGCATGGTAATGGGATTGTCCACAGCTAGAAAAACATGGCTGCTTCCTCTGAAAACCATATCACACCTGTTTACAGGTTATCTGTGGTATTGCAGCTTACAGCCCTTCTAAATAGGTGGTTGAATGGGTAGCTGGTCGCGGGAGTATGGTCTATCTCAGGGTGCTTATAGGGGGATAACAAAACATACCTTCTACTCAAGTCTCTATTTAAACTCCATTTATATTAGAAACTCTCCACTCAAATGAACCTTTCTCAAACTTATGGATGAACAGCACCAGGTGTCTTAAGCAGCAAAGTCTTGCAAAGCCAACTGGGTGAATAAGGCCGTATGCCAGGACCAGGAAAGTCAACAGTGTATGTATGTTGCAGTGGGGCACTCAGTGGCTTAACTATAGGGGATGCAGTTGCACCCAGGTCCAGGAGCCTTAGGGGACCCATACGGCCTCTCCTCTACAATAGGGAGCCCAGTACTATGAATAAAGCATTATAGTTGGGGGCCCTATTGCAGGTTTTGCATTGGGACCCAGGAGCTTCAAGTTACGCCTCTGGGGGCACTCCTAAATGCCCATAAGGAATTCCTTAGACCTTCAGAAAAACCTTGCAGCAACCTTCTCTCTGCTAAAAGTCGCACTACCAAAAAAACTCCCTTAGGAAGACTTAAGGCCCATTGTTTTTTCTCCATTTTGACAGTGATAATAGGAGTTATTGTATGGACATATGAATTTTCTGAATTTTTTTTTTACAATCGTTCTCTCCTTAATATGGAAATTTCTAGAATCCTATCATCATAATTGAGCAATGCCTGTGAAGAAGTATGCCTTTGACATTGAACTCAGCATATTGACATTAATAAACCAGATCCAATATTAAGTTTATCAATCCAATAGTCTAATCAGGGACATAAATAAGAACTCCTGGAACCCAATCCAAAATTTGTAACCAGACCCCTCATCTGGCATGTGCCATTTATAACAATGGTGTTTTCTTATCTTATGTGGCGAAGGGACCTTTGGCCGTATCAGGCACTGGGGCCTGCTGGCTTTACAGGTATACCACAAAGTGACATTGACCCATAAACCATTTTCTGTAGCTTTTATAACTTTTTAGAAATTGTATTTTCATTTGCATGGACATTACTTTAAATGTTTCTCTGGATGTTCATGAGTTTAAGATAAAGAGCTGTAATGATTTCATGACAAGTTCAGACTGACAAGATGGGTAATCCAAAAGCTCTTGAGGGTTCAATAGATGAAATAGGAGAGTGCCCACATGCCCGTTTCTGCCCAATACAGATGGCTGGGTTTAAAGTAGAAATCCCACTTCTAGAGTTGTTGGTCAAAAGCTCTCAGTGGAGTCCAACTTAAGTTTTTGCACTCTTAGTATACTTTGGCTTAGTATCCCTCATTAAAGAAACACTTTGACAGGAAGCCATGAGGTCACTGAATGTCCGGAGCCCACGGCATAACGAGGCTCACTGCAACATAGGGTAGAAAAAAGTAGAGAAAACATAGAAGCATTCGCTAAAGTTAGACACTAAAGGCAGAGACAGACTGACAAGACACGACACAACAGGGGTAGAAAGAGTTAGCACTTAATATTTGATGAGTGATCCCAAAAATATCCCCTATATCAACAAACCTAGCTACTTTCTCAGAGTTAAGTGCTGCATGATACTCTTGAGTTTCTAAGCTCTTTAATCCGAGCTTGCGAGTCCAAAACTGGTGGAAGGGCAAGGTGCTTCCAATGGCGCACAATCAAGCATCGTGCTGTTGTCAAAATATGGAGGAACAGCCTGGTGGGAAAAGGTAAAGGTTAAGTAAATAGAACTTTGGGCTTAAGGGCATGTCAAATGCAGAGATATTGCAGATAAGCGATGGTCTTTCTCCCAAAAGAGGCCAAGAAGGGGGAGCATTCTCAATATATAGGAAAGAGACAGCCATCTACAGCTCCACACCACCAACAATTTGGGAATAGCCAGGTTAAGTTTATATAATAGTGCTGGCGTATGATACCAAAGGCATAACCATTTGTATTGGCTCTCTTTATTAGTGATGCACATAGATATTTTGGCAGCTCTTTTCCGTATTGTAGGAGTTATCTGATGGTTCGGAAGTCTTACTGCACAAAAACGAACAGCTCAGTTGGGTGGTTGAACACATGTTTTATGTGAATAGCCGAGATCAAGCCCCGGTAGACAAACTAATTCAAATGTTTGAAATGGTGTGGGACCAGAGGTCTACGCACCCTGGAAGAGAGACTGCAAAATGCCATAGCTGTACATATTGGACCAGTACTACATATTGGGAGTTGGTACTTTTCCTGAGTACCTGGTAAAAGCATAGGGATCTCGTCCTGAAATCAATCAAATCTGCAAATACAAATTTCTTCTCAAACCATCGGGTCGGCATGGCTAATGTCAAACTAGCTTGGAAAGTGGCTCAAGCGTCCTCTTAGCAAACAGATGAAAATATAATTTATTAGGAAGTCTGATGGACTTTTTCTATAATGAATAAAAACTATGTGAACCAGAGCTGTGTTTTTTCTTGAGTTGCCCTTTAACCCCTTAACGACAGTTAAGAACATACAGTTTCATCCTGTGCATTCGAGGTTTGGATGGAAGAGGATAGGGAGCCATTCCCACTCCATACAATGTTGGTGCCAGCTGTTTCTTACAGCTGATACCCGCCGGCAACAGCCACAATCAGCATGAATGCTGACCGTGGCTGTTAACCCTTTTACCCTTTCCAATCCAATTTGTATCCTGGTTTTCCTAGGGGGCGTACTCTTTCTGCAGTTATACAACGGCGCTATATGCTGGCTAAAGCCAGTACTGCACGAGGTGACTCATTGCATAGGCGCAATATACAGTAAGAGAACCCCAACGGATGTCTTCCAACATCGGAGCTGTACAGCCTTAAATCATGTCTTCAGAGGTCAGACAGTGGATTGGAAAGGGTTAAATGCCACTGTTCTGAAAGTGGCATTTAAGTTCCCATGATGCGAACGCAAGATGCTTTTCAATTGTCATTGTAGCCTGGGGCCTTTTAAAGACCATCGACGCTGCCATGGCTGATTGCCTACCTCTCAGATTGCGGTATAATGTAATACTATGGTATTACATTGTACTGCAGGAGTGGCGAAACCAACAGAAATGTAATTCCCCTCTAGAAAAATTATATATATTCTATATTCTAAATTAAAACCATGAAAAACAAATGTAAAAGTCCAATCTATTAAAGTAAGGGCTTATTCAGACGACCGTATATCGGACGGATATTCACGCCGGCCAATATACGACATCTCTGTCTGCAGTGGAGGAGGCTGGAAGAGCCAGGAGCAGTGCTCTGAGCTCCCGCCCCCTCTCTGCCTCCTCTCCACCCCCTCTCCGCCCCTCTGCACTATTTTCAATGAGGGAAGGCGGGATGGAGGCAGAGCTAATTCCTGAGAACTTAGCCCCGCCCCATACTGCCTCCTCTCATTGCAAGTAGTGCAGAGGGGCGTAGAGGGGGTGGAGAGGAGGCAGAGAGAGGGAGGGAGCTCAGAGCACTGCTCCCGACTCTTCCAGCCTCCTCCCCCTGCAGACAGAGATGCCGTATATCGGCCGGTGTGAATACCCGTCCGATATACGGTCGTCTGAAACAGCCCTAATGCATTATTTGCCGTAAACAGTGAATTGTGTAGTTTTTGTCACACCCCCCCCTCCCCCGCAAGAAAAAAAAAGTTAAGAAAAGCAGTACAGCAGAAAAAAAATATATGAATTCAGTGTCGTCCTAATCCTACTGACTCACACTAAAGTTATCAGGTAATTTTTGCCGTAGCATGTACGCTGTAAAAACAAAAACACCCAGAGATGGCGGAATTGCTTTTTTTCCATCTCACTTCAGCTAGAAATTTTTTAAAGTTTTTGAGTGCATTACCTGGTACATTTAAAAACAAGCCCTGCCACAGCTATGTCGATGGATAAATGAAAGGGTTGTGATTACATCCTTAGGGCGCCCACCCACTGGCGATTTTTTTTCCCTGCGAAATGCGCAGCATTTTTTTCTCTGCAGGGGTCTATGGGACTTGTAATGTTAAAATCGCGATCGCGCAAAATCGCGATTTCGCGGTAAATTGCGATTTTGCGCGATCGCGATTTTAACATTACAAGTCCCATAGACCCCTGCAGAGAAAAAAATGCTGCGAATTTCGCAGGGAAAAAAATCGCCAGTGGGTGGGCGCCCTTAAAGGGTTAAGTAACCTGGTTGTGTTGGGTGTTGGCCTCACGTATCCCACCCTGGAGGCGCTCTCCTTCCACCTTCTGCACGTATAATCTGAGCGGTACAACCTTAAACCTTGTTAATATAATTCTATATCGACGTGTAAATGAAACCAATGTGTTTCGGCTGCCTGGGCCGATGCTTGATAGGAGGAACGTCTACCATAAAGAGCTAAGTATTCCTGAAGTTCCCCTCGTTCCACCAGTCTGCACCCCTGTGCTGTGTGATGTAGCCTCATGGCTTCCATTTGTTTGTGTTAATGGGCTGGCTTTCTGGGAAGGCTGGAATATGAATTACTTTTTGTTCTACACCACGTGGGCTGTGAGACTTAATAACCTTCAGAAGCTGTTAGAAAAACTTGCTGGAGAACTTGGGACTTTACAGAATGTTGCATCCACTCCCTCATTCCTTTGTATACTCGCGCAACACACTCATTCACACTTTTCCGTGCTGTTTTTTTTGTAGTTTTTGAACTTTTCTTTTTCTTTTGCTTCTTTATTATTAAACGCGGGCATTTACAGACATGCATTTTCGATTTTTTTTCATTCACACTCACAGATATGATTGCGTATTCCACGAGCAGAAGAAAAATCACGGCATGCTCTATTTCAGTGCGGATTCTTTGCGGACGGCCCCCATTGAAGTCAATGCAGAAATGCCTGCAACTTCAGAGAAAAAGAGATAGAAAAGCTGGAATGCCGGCTGGAGGGGAGGAGAGCTTTCTTCCGTGTGGACGATACACTGTGCATACATGTACATCCACACGGAAAAAAAGCTAGCTTTCAGTGAGTGATCCGCCTGGCCCTAAGCAAACTTTATTTCATGTTCACTGGTGTGCAACGGACACAACCTTTGATCTTTGTAAAGGAATGGGTTTCTGTGATCTGTTTTTGATATGGAACTTTGGAAATTGCTGTGGCGGTAGCTGGTTAAAACCAAAGAGGTCCAGCTGCTCATTGGTGATGAGACCTACTTTAAGAACATCCAAGAAGCTTCAAGCTACCAAACCACATAGCAGGCCACGTATGGATACCAGTAACCATTGACCTACTTGGTAAATTAATATTACAATCAGGGGCGTAACTAAAGGCTCAGGGGCCCTGATGCAAAACGTGAGCTGCCCCCCCCCCCCCTCTATCTGTATCTGTACCCGTACCCATGCCTAAACCATGCTGCACAGAGACTTAACTTGAAGCTTCTGGGCCCCAATGCAAAACCTGTAATAGGGCCCCCAACTATAATGCTTTACTCATAGTACTGGGCTCCCTATATGGAGAAGAGAGGCCTTATGGGCCCCCTAAGGCTCCTGGGCCCGGGTGCAACCGCATCCCCTGCACCCTCTATAGTTACACCCCTGATTTACAATGGCTTTGTATGGATCTACACAATTTTTTTAATGTTCATGTATGAGATATATACATATTGCTCAGCACTGTACAGAGATCGTCATATCGGTCACAGTCCACATTGAAGCTCACAATCCAATCAAATTTACTTATACTTATGTTTTTGGAGTGTTGGAGGAAACAAGAGTACCCGGAGGAAACCCATGCAAATACAAACTCATTGCAGATGTTACTATCGGTCAGGTTTGAACCCAGAACTGTGATTACCACAGTCACCAAGTGGCACAAAGGTCTCTACTAATACAGTCGACTGGCCACTGACCCCCAAACACCCCACCCTAGGTCTGATATGCTTGCTGAGCATACACACTTGGAAATATTCCCAGTGCATGCTACATCCTTAACAACTTTTGTAGATTACCTGCAGCAGATGAGCGATTAGCAAGACTAATGCTTCTCTACAGGCTAATTGAGAATCTATTAGTGAACCAATTATCTGTCGTTGCCATTTGGCTGTCATTGGTCCGCTACACTTCCCGCGTAAACGAACCAATCAGTCAATGGATGGCCTGATGATTGGGCAAAAGTTCTTGTCTGATTATTGCACTGTACAAAAGGCCCTTAACCCTTTGCAATCCAATTTTGGATTCAGGGTTTCCTAGGTGGTTTTCACTTTCTGCCATTATACAATGGCACCATCTGCTGGCTAGAGCCAGTACTGTGGTATGGGACGTGCTGGGGAGGCCTCTGACAACAGAGCAGCCAGTAATATACAGTAAGAATACCCTGCCAGACGTCTTCCGACATCGGAGCTGTACAGTCTTCAATCAGAATGTCTTTAGACGTCAGACAGTGGATAGCAAAGGGTTAAACACCCTATAGAACTGTTGACCAAATATGTCTATGTTTTTTTTTTTTTTACTGCATAGTCTTCTGCATTGTCCTATACAGTGGGCCACAACAAAAAAGTACACTCTGCTATATATATATATATATATATATATATATATAATTTTTTTTTTTAGTGTACATGGCTTTACAGTCACCTACGGAAGGGTTTTGCATTTCAGGAGTCAGGAGGGGTGTCCTGTCTCCTAAAGGAGAGCACCGAAAAAGTGTTTGCACACACCTAGGGGGTGAATGGGTTGGGGATGGCATAGTCTCTGACTCTCTCCCCAAGGAGAGCACCCAAAAGGGGTGTGGGGACGTCTAGAAGTTGAGTGAGGAGACTTCTAACACATGCAAGGTTCTGAATTTGGCACACATGCCAGGCGATTTCCCTAGCATCTACTCATTACATAATTATTTAGCTCCTCCCATGCATTTCATTGCATCAGGCAACCAAAGAATGCCATCGTTGACGCAGAGGCAGCGGTTTCGGTTTCCTCCTATGAAAAGTTGACCGTCTACATACTTAGACTTAGTCCCTAAAAAAGATGTGTAGATTTAACTGCATTTGTTGGGCCAGGCGACCATTAGGAGTTGTGCTAACGGTGTCAAAAAGTAAATTTTTCTAGAAAATAGACTCTTTCAAAAATGGTTGTTTATATCTAGAGGGATCATCCTAGTTGTTGGAGTGTTTATGGCGAATCCATATGTTATAAGGGGCTTGCTCTATCCAAATATTTACAAGCCACCATGACATATGGCTCTTGTAGTAATCTTATGTAATGTAAACCTAGATTTGTGAGCTGGCGGTCTTGAAAGAGTTGGGGGTTTGTGCAGTAAATTAGACTGCAGTTTGATTACTACAATCTGCCTGTCAAGAGGCCCATGTGTTTCCTCTCCTCCCTCCTCCCTTTCGGCCCAACACACCTCTCCCTATCAGGTTACATGGATGAATAGTTGGGATATTCCTGCTTTGTTCCTGGTAGGTTCACCTCTCTGCATCCCATGGAAGCATGGCTTCCTCTATCTGCCACACTTGTCAATGTCTTACAAGATAAGAAAGCTTACTGTGCAGAACATGTCTGATTTTATGGATCAAGGCAGTTCTTCTAGCAGTAGATAAGATACAAGTGTCTAATGACTCTACAGACTGAAGCTTTCTAGAATTACTTATATAAACCCACATAGATCACCTAAGAAGCGCTGTCCAGCTCTGCTGCGTCTTCTCCCCAGTCTCTGGCAGTTGTCTTCAGCATCTCTTCTGGCTGGGGATTTAGAAAATCCCTGCCTCCAGGAAGCACTGCCTCTGATTGGCTGAGGGACGCGACTCAACCAATCAGAGCCAGCACTCGATGAATCAATTATAGATGATGAAGAACCATGCCAGGTACCTGGCAGAAGATGTAGCAGAGCCGGATAGCACTCCTTAGGTGATGTGATCTTTTTTCTTTTTTCCCTTTTCTGCAGCTAGGGCTTACTTTCGGGGTGAGGCTTATATTTTAAGCGCCCTCCCCCCAAAACAAAAAATCCTGCACCACTTGCAACTTTATAGCACCACAAAATCACAGTATCGCCGTGAGAAACTGCAGCGCTATCACACGGACCACCGATGCGATATTGCTGCCATTTTCTCTTATCCATATTGTGTCGCCCATGTGAAGGAGGCCTTATAGTATGGGGAAAAATGTCAGCTTGTCCCATTCGGGACATGCTACCGAGGTGATATGGTAATCTCATACGCAGTCCAAAATGACTAGATCCACCAAAGTCAGTAAAATTTCTATGACCTATAACATTGATCAGGATATTTAGTAACAGGCATGCAAAACAAAAAAATACAAAGTATCTCTACAGAATCCTAAAACATGATGGCAGATCCAGTCTTCAATTTTTTTTTACATTTTGCATAGTTATAGCCTTATTGGTCGTGCCCATTCTCTAGCTATATCTGACCTGGAACATGGGACCCCGCATTTCCTCTATGATAACCATATAACCTGGTGAGGCAAGCAGAGAGGGATTGTCTTGATGAGACACCCCCTCTATTTGTGATCTGCCATATTGGTTTTTTTTGGGTAGTCAGTGACAACCTGAGGTAGTCTGGGAATGGTATAAAAGGGCAATTCATATGCAGACCACAGGGAGAAGGGGGCATGGCCAAACAATATACTGACAGGACAATTTATGAGGAGTCTTGCATTATGTTCATATCTGTGCAGCATTAGGCTCCGCCCTCTACCCCTCCCTCTTTCTCATGACCCTCTAGGCTGCATATGAATTCTTCCATTCTTGGACAAGTTTCTACTGTCTGCGCTGACAGCAGACATTCTGTGCTATTCCTTATGTAATGAAACCATTCTACAAATGCCCACTAGAAGGCTCTGTGGTAGGATTTTTGGCAGAGAAAGAATGCCTCTGATTGTTAACCACAAGGCAACTAAGGAAGTTTGGTTAAAAAAAGTGTTCCTTAGTAGTCAGCTTTGTGGTTCCTGTGTAGGACAGAGATAAACCCAGACTGTGTATGGAAGAGGCACCCTCTCTACTACAACAAAGAGTACTTGTAAAAGACTTGTGATATTGATGAGATGAGACGTGTTGGCATTAGGCCTGGAAGGCGTGGCCAAGACTGATGCGTAGTTAGTGGCCAGATGGCCAGGGTTTATTTTATAGACCAGTTTCATGTAAAGTACAAAGTGCTGCGAACCATTGCAGTGACTGAATAAAACTGTCAGGCCCCAGATTTTAAAGAAGCTCCAGTTGTAAAGTATGTTCCTGAGAATGTCCCCGCTATTTGGAGTGGAGTAGATGTTGGTCCTGAGTCGTGACTAATTCCCTAGTGTCACACTAACATCTGTGTTGTGGGTCAGTCTAATGCATATTTTTTATTCTTAAGTTTGGATTGATGGTAATTTGTTGCGCTTTGACTATTTGGAAAGAGTTTGAGCCCATCTTCTCAAAATTGAGAAATAGGGGCACATTGATTGAGGGCGCATTTTTCCTATCACCAAACTGAAACCAATAAACTAGAATTTCTTAAAACACAAGCTTTATTAGATACGGTATGTATGTGTTAACATTAAAAGTACCTGATACACTTCTTTATGAGTATCCCTATTAAAGCCAAAACATGCAACTATACACCATTTATATACAGATGGGCTGCTAACAAAGAAATGGGTGCATAATTATCATATATCGTATGTCATGCACAATAACCAATTTATTAACATATGAGTCGAGCAGCACCAACATGTCAGAAAAGATGGAAGAACAATCTTGCCATGTAATCTCAACTAATGCCATCCCATCATTGCTAGATCCATCTAGTGATGCCATCATTGGTACAGTCGTCTACTGATGACATAATGGGAATTCATCCAGTATACCTAATGGTAGGAGCAGGGAACAATAAAGTCACTTACCCTATTACTCCCTATGTGCTGTAAAGGTATGGAGAAATAACAGAGTAACTGCCCTGACAAGGGCGACCACTAAATTATCTGTTACTAAGACTCTAGTATATCCCTGAAAAATGTTATTCCACAGTCCCAATAGATGTTTCGTGGCCCTATGTATTTTACTTGCACAGTAAGTGAAGGCTCATCAGGGGACTAATAGATAGGTGTACCAGTAGCTCTAAGCTGTGTGGGGTACAAAAAAGTTGTTCTACACAACTGACAAAATATAATACAAACAATGTTGTTCACAGTTGTCGCAATGTCATAACAATGAAAACCGTGTAAACAGGTCTACACATGGCCCAATGGGAACTGCCATATGCCGTTCTCATTGTTATGACATTGTGGCAACTGTGGACAGCATTATTTGTATTATATTTACTAGGGACAAGAAACCTCTCTGGGGACCATGCAATAACATCATTAAGGTATATACTAGGGTCTCTTTGAGGTCATGCTTTTTTCAGGGTGGTCACCCTATTTTTCTCAATGTCTAGGGCTTCACAGGACATGGGGAGTAATAAGGTGAGTGACTTGTTATTGGTCCCTGTTGCTCCTATTAGCTGTTCTGGATGAATTTCCAGGATGGCCTCATTAAACGTCTCTACCAATGACTGCATCACTGGAGAGTTCTACCAGTTACTAGATGGGTCTATCAATGATGGGGTGGCATTAGCTGATATAAGATGGTAGGACCGTTTTATTTCCTTCTTTTCTGAGCTGACAGATTGTGTATCTATATTGATGAATACAGTTTGCATTATTAAATGTTTGGCCGCTCTCACACGGCTGGTTGTTAGAGCTATTAGCGCTAATTACAGTACAACGCTCCCATTGATTTCAATGGGGCCTTGCAGACCTGTGCTTGAACTTTGAGCGCTGTCTGTTTAATTTTTATTCATTTTCATGGATTTTTTTTAATGCACCTAATCACCCATCCCAATGATGGGGTGCGTTAAAAAGTGCTGCAAACGCTGTACCATGCGTTCAACAACACCGCTTGAAATCGCGGTAAGATGCTGTGGTTTCGAGCGGCGTTTAACTGTGCAGGATTTACAATATGTGATAACTCTGTACCTATCTCTTTAGCTTACCTTGTATATACGGGCAGGGGCGTAACTATAGAGGATGCAGGGGATGCGGTTGCACCCGGGCCCAGGAGCCTTGGGGGGCCCATAAGGCCTCTCTTCTCCATATAGGAAGCCCAGTACTATGAATAAAGCATTATAGTTGGGGGCCCCGTTCCAGGTTTTGCATTGGGGCCCAGGAGCTTCAAGTTACACCTCTGTATACGGGGTATATATTTGTATGTTTCCCCGTTATCCGTGGAATTCATTAAGTGCATCAGGTACCTTTTTTTCACACATATCTAATAAAAGTTGTGTTTTAAGACATTAATTTGTCACCCCTTCCGGTTTGTTGGCCACTTCTACATTCTGGGAATCACTGTTTAAACGAAACCCTCCCTTAATTTATTGAAAAAACACAAAGCATATGAATTTCCTCTGGTTTCCAGGCTTGCCGGTGGTGCGTGACGGCACATGCAGGAATAAGCAGTCTAATGGTCTTCACTCAGCACATAGTTGACACACCGGCTGCAAGTCAGTCATTTTGGATTACTTTGGGCTGTGTCTGCTTCCACTTTCTATTTATAAGAGCAGCCCCCCCCCCCCCCCCCATCCCTTGTGTAGCATTGACTTGAAGTTCCATAATGGGCGACAAGTCACAGGATGCCTTTAAGGCAGATTTAATGATATGTATTAGGAAGCACTCCTTCTCAAATGGTACAATTTATGTTAATGCTAAGCAATACATCATTGGAGGGAGAAGTTATTCTGTGACTGATACAATGATGTCAGAATTTAAGAGACTCCACATCCCAAAAACACTTATACATTAATAAATTCAATTAAAATGTAACAATTGTGTTACATTTCAAATATTAAAAATATGAATATATTTAGCCAAGTATCTCCCCGCTCGTCTCTAAAGATTCGGGGGCCGGCGCTGGTGACAGGTGAGTTGCGGGGGGGGGAGAGAGGGAGAGAGAGATCTCCCCTCCGTTCCTCCACGCTCTCCTCCGCCGCTTCCCGCCCCCCGCCGGTCCCCGAATCTTTAGAGACGAGCGGGGAGATACTCGGCTAAGGCACTACTCGCTCGAGTAATGTGCCTTAGCAAGTATACTCGCTCATCTCTAGTTGTAACGTCTGTTGATGTGCCCCTATGGATGCGCCTTGGTGCCTTTCTCTATCAGAGTGTAGAGTAATACTATGAATTGTCCATCCCCACTTGATGATCGTAGCCAATCACTGGCAGATATGGTGATAGCTCAACCCTAATTTCATCACATTTTAGCCAAGATTGCTTTCTGTAGTCAAGTGAACATTGTCATAACAATAACTTTTCTCAAGGAGACCCATATTAAATCATGTGAATGTCATAAAATTTGACGCCACTCTATTTGCCATCATGGAGAACCACTTACAGAGTGCCTCCTGCACATGTAGACTTCGACTGACCATGGATCACATGAATGGGTTTCTACTACTACAGTGATTGTGGAGCCATGCCTTGTGTAATCAGTTCATTGGCTACACCATGGCTTCCTATTAAAATAACAAGACTTCATATCTTAAAGGGGCTCTCCAGTTTGGGCTTTTTAATAAACTGTTGAACCTTTTCATGAATGAACACATTCATTCTAAAATCAGAGATGGACGAAGATCAGACTTCACCAATGGGATCTTGTCAAAAGACCATTATTACAGAACTTCGGCTTTAAGCACATCCCATACATTTTAGGGTCAATTTTCTTAGACTTCAGTCTGTCCCAAGTAGAAGATGAAAAGATAATCTGTGATCGTGGGTGCATGTCCATTAGGGTCAACCTAACCAGAGCAATCTATTTTCTGGGAAGACTCCATCACAACAGAAGATTAGTATCAACACTCTCCAAGTAATTTGTTCTGTACCAGGTAGAATCCTCTATTATTGTTTGTATAAGTAGACAGCTATGATTCCAATTTGCAAATTGTGGTTGTGACAGTAATAACTGTGCTGGAGTTTAGCAGCGATATCCCGAGGCACACAGGCCGAGCTGCTAGAGAAGTTTGGGAATTGGGCAATGAACCGGTTCCTGCTGAGCCTGAGGCTTCTTATGTGCTACATGAAGATTGACCTCTATATTTAACTATAAATATTACGCTCTGATTGTCGACCATGACCAATTATTATACTCCACAATGAGCAGCTCTCCGGAGTAATTAGGACAAATGCATTTAACCTTTTAAGATTCTGTAATTATTACTGTGGGCAACATGTTATTATGGAGCCAAGTAATATCACGGTCTAGGAGTATTGCCTCTGTTGTATTCTTTGTTGTCTTTTGTTAGATTTTCTCTTTGATCTTTTTAACAGGAGTTTCTCTGTGAAGAAAGATGTATGAAAGCATGTGAAAAGTTTTGTTTTAAACATGGTGGCCCATCACCTCTGCCATGGAATGCCGGAAGTGAGAAGCCAATGTGTAAATTTCCCATGACTGGTGCCGATGTTCCCGTTCATGGATTTCTATGGAAGTGCAAGTGTAGTGCAGAAATGTTGAGTTGCACAAAACTTGGACATGCCTTGGATTTAAATCTCATGGTCAAAGCACAGTGAGTTTTTGTAAGGGTGCATTCAGACGACCGTATATCGGCTCGGTTTTCACGCCCAGCCGATATACGTCGTCTCTCTCTGCAGGGGGAGGAGGCTGGATGAGCCGGGAGCAGTGCTCTGAGCTCCGGCTCCCTCTCTGCCTCCTCTTCACCCCTCTGCACTATTTGCAATGAGGAGAGGTGGGATGGGGCGGAGCTAATTCCCAGCAATTAGCCCCGCCCCTGTTCCACCTCCTCTCATTGCAAATAGTGCAGAGGGGCGGAGAGGGGGTGGAGAGGAGGCAGAGAGGGGGCGGGAGCTCAGAGCACTGCTCCCAGCTCTTCCAGCCTCCTCCCCCTGCAGAGAGAGATGCCGTATATCGGCTGGGCGTGAAAACGGTCATCTGAATGCACCCCAAGGCTGTACAAGACCGTTCCCTCTAGTTATTGCCTGGTGACCATTTGAAGTCTACTAGTGTTACCGAACACAAGCTTCTGAGACATGATGCTCCACAATTTTAGCTCCCATGAAACAGAATTAAAATCTAAATAAAAATATAGAAGAACATTTATTAAGACCAGTGTTTCATATGCTGGTTTTAATATTATCCCTCTTAGTACGCCATGCAGCTAATATATAAAGGGGTGCAGACCTCTACATATATTAGGTGTGTCTCGGCTGCTCTGTGTGCCTTACACACAAATGTACACCAGCTAGATTTCTGGTATAAATTAATGTATAGGTTGTGGGTGGACACGCCCCTTCTGATAAGCCACATCCTTTTTTTAAAAAGTGGCAAATCCTAGTGTAGCTGTCAAAAAAGTAGCAACAGTTTTACACAAGTTGGGCTTGCACCACATTTTGAGACTTTTTTTACTCCAAAAAAGGCTTCACAAATCTCCCTCTTGTTTTTGAGGCTGATAATGCTTTTCCATGTCACGGGCCTGGGTGGTGCAAGGAGCAAGTTAGACATGATGAATTTATATTTTAGTTGAAATAATTCTGGAGTTCTAGTAACCTAGGTAGTGTCTTATATTTCATGGGGTTCTTAGGACTCAATCACACAATTTTGGAGTGCCCTTAAGATCCAGAGTATTAACTTGAAATACCGGAGTCCCAAAGCAAAATCCTTAACAGTCCCTGCCCATCTAACGTAACCTTCTAGAACACTGATGTCTTATGTGGTAGAGGGGCCTTTGGACCTCCTCAGAGTCCAGGTTCTAGGTGCAACTGCTACCTATGTATTCCCCTTTTTGGCAAGCACATTTAGTGGCAGCAGTTTGCATGCGAGTATGAAGTTGGATACAATCTACCTTTTGTCTCCCATGCTTTACATGAAACTTCTGCTTCACATGTATGATGAACACAATCTTAAGACCCCATACACATAAGTAATATTTAGATGTCCAAACATCCCGGTAATGGTGGCTTCGAATGATTCTAGTGTGCCGAAGGGCACTCAACCTTCCCATGTTGATGTCGTGAAGGAGGGGGAGGGCGGGGGCGGGGACATTGAAATTCAGTGTCCAATCATTTTGAAATAAGCCAATTGTCAAGGTATGGCTTGCCTCCCTATAGATATGAGTAGTGATGAGCGAACTTCTGAAAGATTTGGTTTAGCCGGTTCACCTTTTCACAAAGTTTGGTTCTGTCCTAAAACTGGTTTACAACTTTTTTCTAATGGCCATAAAGGCTCTGTATAAAACTTATAAACCGTGTTATACACTAGTGTTCAGGACTAGTGTAGAGCGAACCAAAGCAGTAGAACACTGTTTCTGGTAGAATTTTGCTAAAAACTGTTTGGGCCGACCCAATCAAGGTTCTACTGGTTTGGTTCACTCAATGCCAGGGGGAAACGGCTGTTGAACAAACGACTGTTTCGGTGACAATTGTTGGTGTATGGGAACCTTAACAAGGACATCAGTGCTTGAAGAGCTGATTTCCATTACAAGAATGAGCCTGATTACACAGAAAGGGTCTGGACTAGTGATGAGCGAGCATACTCGCTAAGGGCAATTGCTCGAGCGAGCATTGCCCTTAGCGAGTACCTGCCCGCTCAAGTGAAAAGGTTCGGGTGCCGGTGCGGGGGAGCAGCGAGTAGCGGCAGTCAGTAGGGGGGCGCGGGGGGGGAGGGGAGAGGGAGAGAGAAATCCCCCCCTCCGTTCCTCCCCGCTCTCCCCCACAGCTTCCTGCCCGCCGGCGGCACCCGAACCTTTTCTCTCAAGCGGGCAGGTACTCGCTAAGAGCAATGCTTGCTCGAGCAATTGCCCTTAGCGAGTATGCTTGCTCATCACTAGTCTGGACATCTGCTTTAGATTATATCATCTACATACCTAAAGTGCAGGTAACTTGTGTTTCTGAGAATTTATTAGCTCTAACTCTTATGTTGCTGCCTTATTGCAGTCACTGGTTTTTGATAAAATGACATTGTTCCGAAAGTTAATTTGCCCTAATTGTATTTCCTTACTTTGTGAGATTTAATTTTGATCAATGATTCTTGATGTCAGTGCTAATCTATTTAACATCCTACTAAAAATTAGCTTGAAGTTAAATAAGATAACTCTATTACACAATCTCTTTGCTGTTGCAATGCTGGTCTGGATGAAATCTGGCTCGGCAGCTGTGCCCTGGAGCAGAAGGACCTGGCACCATGCCACCACCTTTCCTTTTAGTGCAAAACTCTACTTGATTAGGGTTTTTTCATTATTTCTTGATCTACGTTTTCTAGTCTTTTTTTAGTTTTCTGCTCTGTGGTAAAGTGAGTCGTTCTAAAGTTAAAGGGCAATTCCTCCTAAACAGTTTGTTTGAGTAGGTCCATAGAGTAGCAATCAAAAACATGTATGAAACCCACACAAGCTCTGTGCAGATGTGAACCCAAGACCTCAGTACTACAAAGCAACCATTCTAACAATTGAGCTAAACAGTGTAGGACTGGAGGGAATGGCAATACTCCAGGTTTCATTGATTTTTATAGTTTTGGTTTAGTTTTCCTTTAATTGAAGGGAAGCTTAAACATTTCTTATTTAAAAAGTAGGTAACTACTTTAACTCTTGGTGGATGGGGCTTTTTTAACTCCATTTGCTTCCATAGAAAAGTATTTTTCATTCCCATTCCTCCCCGCTCTCCCCCGCCGCTCCCCTCCGGCACCCCGCATAAGGCGCTACTCGCTCGAGTAGTTTGCCTTAGCAAGTACGCTCGCTCATCTCTAGTTGTACACAATCAAGCAAACATGCCTGCCTGCTTTCTTCTAGAAATAGTGTCCTATCAGTCTGTGGGTTGTATGCGGTATTGCACCTGTAGTGCTGTTTTTGGAAGAAATCTACCATTTATTTGTAATTCTGTACAATCCCTTTACGAAGGATCCTAGGTTCAAAACTGCCAACATCTGCATGGAGATTGTATGTTCTCCCTGTGTTTCATAATAATCACCTGTATGTTGGACCCCAGCACTGCAAGGCAACAGTGCTAAACGCTGTGTGACAAACAAAGTTCCTCCTCTTCTTTTTCCGGCTCTCCTTTTTCCGCGCCTCTCCTTTTTCCGCGCCTCTTCTTTTTCCGCCTCTTCCCACGCCTCCTTTTTCCGCCTCTTCCCTTTTTCCGCCTCTTCCCTTTTTCCGCCTCTTCCCTTTTTCCGCCTCTTCCCTTTTTCCGCCTCCTCCCTTTTTCCGCCTCCTCCCTTTTTCCGCCTCCTCCCTTTTTCCGCCTCCTCCCTTTTTCCGCCTCCTCCCTTATTTCTCTTCTTCTGTTTGACCAGAATGAATCCCCTGAGTTTTGGGTTCGCTGCAAACTGAACTTTTAGCAAAGGTGAACCTGAAACAGGGTTTGACTCCTTCAGTTCACTCAACACTACTATTCATTAAAAATGAATGCATTCCGATTACAAAAAGTATCACTATATTAGGGCACTCACACATCCATTTTGATTGTAATTAATCGCATTATAATGCTCCCATTGATTTTAATGGGTCCTAGCAGACATGAGCTTGAATATGTCTGCTCTTTTTTACCGAGATTGATGCACCTCATCGCCCATCTTAATGACTGGGTGCGTTTAAAACCGCTGTTGGACGCAGCAGCCTGCATCTGAAAAAGGCATTCAAATCACATCGTGTTGCCGACCTGGTGTGTGAGAGTGGCCTTATGCTGTATATATATCCCCTGTGCATGCATTTATTCCACAAGTATCAGTCAAATGTGTCAAGAGAAGTGACTGCTCAGCTGTTGGCCAACACATCCACACTACACATTCTTATGGTCCAAGTGGCTGCTGTATACTAGGTCTCTGAATGCTGTTAATAGCTGCTCAGGCAACATGGCCGTGCCCATAACCATCAAGAAAATAGAATTAAAAACTGCCATAGGAAAATAAAAGCATATTAGAAAAAAAAGAATAGGTGTCAGCATCTGGTTTTAATTAGTAAAACCAATCTAGGTGATGCATTCCCTTTTAATGAGTGATTTCTGCTGTTCGTTGCATGGCTTTGTTGACTTGGAAGCATTTGCTTAACAGCCTAGGACTAGTCTAATGGTGATTGTAATGACAAAGCAAGCACCAGGCCATTACCATATAGTGTTTAACTAGAGTCAAATAGATTTCAGTAGAGCCGCAATCACATCCTGGCACTGTATACTGAGGTCATTATGGGAAATGTGTGCAGAACAAGGCTGGGAATCCTCTGAACTGTTTTCTAGACAGGAGTATGGCCAACTTTAAAGGGGTTTTCTGCCCTCTTTTTCACTGATGTGCTATGCTCTGGATAGGTCCCCAGCAGTTGATGGAGGGGGTCCATTGCTCAGGACCCCCTGTTCATCCAACCGGTTGTTGTCTAGTGCAGCAGGTCGGATTTTGCCATAAGCAGACAG
Organism: Eleutherodactylus coqui; assembly: GCF_035609145.1. Taxonomy (NCBI): domain Eukaryota; kingdom Metazoa; phylum Chordata; class Amphibia; order Anura; family Eleutherodactylidae; genus Eleutherodactylus; species Eleutherodactylus coqui. The sequence continues at coordinate 57,637,616 of NC_089837.1, read as the reverse complement.
GAAGAACTGTATGCCCCTGCCCGCTTCACTCCAATTGAAATCAATGGCAGAGACCTTGCGCTCCAAGCGGAGCATGCAGAAGACAAGCAGGGTGTCCCCCCTTGTCTTCTGCATACAGCTGTTCCCCGCTAGGAGTGCCCGGCTGTTATACAGCTGAGCGCTGCGAGCAAAGGATGCAGGAGACAAGCGAGGTGTCCCCACTTGTCTTCTGCAACCAGCTGTTCTCCGCTCAGAGCACCCGGCTGTTAAACCAACCAAGAAGTGAACAAACCCCAACAACAAAGCATTCAACTTACAAGTTAGGTCAGCGAATATATGTGCATGTATTACAGCCATAGTGATAGTATACAGGAGGAAATCTACAGAGAGGCTACAAGATAGGCAATTGTCAACCCGAGGAACAGTCATGACTTGGGTACGTAAAATGAAAGATTCCTAAGGACTTATACTAGCATCCGTACCCAGGTAGATGCATAAGGGAGTAAATGAGGGTCAAGTTGATAATCACACAAGGCTAGATGTAATAAAGGATGGGACAATAGAAAGAAAGGGGGGAACAACTGAGAAAAGGGAGGGGAAAAAGCAGTTGTGTAGGGTTGTAATTAATGTATGTATAGTGGTGTATATATATCAGAGTTGAGGACAAGACTATGGACCAAAATACATCATAGAATTTAGATTGTATCAAATGTGTCCCTATCTACAGAAATGGCTCTTCTGTACCATAACCCCAGGCCAGCAGTTCCAATATCGTAATGATATGGTTCCACTGCTGAGCCCATTCACTTATGAAAGGGGCTACAGTGGATCTCCAATGTCAAGAAATCACACTGGATGCTAATGCTTTAAAACACATTAAATGCACAGTGCTTTTCAAATGTGTTCCCCGTGGTGCCCAAATTATGAGATTGTGGATGTCACCAGAGTTTTGCTGCTTGTGTTTCTTATTAAAATAGTTTCCTTTACTCTAATAGGAAATATCACCCATTTTTTGGACCTCTGGACCCAATAGGTCACTAATGGATTCGACTTGGGGCTAAACCAGAGAGTTGAGTCAGTGTCCTTTTAAACAGGACGACTGCTGGGTGCAGAACTGCCTAACAGGCATCCTAGCAATAATCGTTCCTGTGCTTACACAGGAGCGATGGAGACACAGTGAATGGAGGCAGTGCGAGTCAGAAATCCTTTCCGGCTGGCCACCTCCATTCACAGTAAACAGGCAGTTCCTCATAGATGGATGACTGCCTGTTCATATGGGCTGATCATTGTTCAGGTTTTAAGCATGCAGAAACTCATCAACAAATGATAACCAAACAAATTATTGTACGTCATCAGTCTTAGTAGTCAGACAGCGCAAAGGCTGAGGTAGGTAGAGATTGGTTGTAAGCAAAGATCAGGCACAGCTCAGAATGGGCAGCCGATAACTAGACAAGTTTGAAGAATCAAGTCGGGCCGTAAACTTAAGAAATCTTGCATAATTTTCCCTTTTCAGAGTGGGAAACAAAACGATATAAACTTTGTTGGCTTGTATCGAAATCTGCCATGAGTTCTTGGTTACATAAACCTTGGATCCTACAGAAAATGCGCAGAGAAAGTGAACTTTAAGCGTTCGTATAGAATAATAAATCTTCGTCTTAAGAAAGAGACCGGATTAGCATCTCACACTGTAGAGGAAGGACCATGAGACTCTCCTAAGACTGAACCGTGGGGTTTTCTTTATCTCTCCACATTCTAATTGAGGATCTTCTTCACCTCTGGAATCTGCCGATGTTGCGGTACCGTTTATCTGGTTGGGGATCCCTTGTGTGGTATCCGTTTTGTTTTATTAGCTCTCACTCAACTCCAAGGGGATAAAATAGCTCCTCCCAGGTAATATTCATTATCCTGATAATAAAACCTGATCCAGCCAGTAACCATGTAAATGTGTTTCTGAGCGGAAAGTGAAAATTGCATTTAGATTTATTGCAATGTGATTTGTGACCAAACTGACTTTTCGGAGAAGACACAAATTGCAGCAAGATTATATGACACTATAGTGACTTTGTGGAGTATGACAAGAAGGGAACTTTAATTCCATGCTCCGAGTACTTTAAAAATCCCTAAAAATAACAGCGCCATACAATATTTAAATTACACTTTCATGCAGTGATGAAAAAATGCTACTATATAGTGCCAAAGTAATAGTACCGTACAGTGCACAGCTGAGGGGATTTTCATCTGTAACCAAAATTGTACCGTTTGCTAATACTGCACTTTTCTGTTCTCTATATAGAGGTTTTGCAGTGAAGGTAAAAGTTATGTGTATCCACAGGATAGGGGCTAACTTTCTCATCTGTGGGAATTTGACCACTGCAACGACCACTTATCCTAAGAACAGGGTTCAGTGCCACTGCTCTATTCATTTCAATGAGACAGCCATTTGGCTATATCTGGTGATCCCACTGCAATGAATGAAACAACAATGCCACGCTCTTCATTCCTGGATGCACTGGACCCTAGTTCTCAGGATCAATGGGAGTCCCAGTGCTCGGATTCCCAGGATCAGCAAGTTATCCCCTCTCTTCCTGTGGAATGTTGATAAAGGGGTTGCCACATGATGCAAGTTAAGGCTAGTTTCACATGGGCAAGGTTGATATTGGGTCATGAGTAGAGATGAGCGAGTATACTCGCTAAAGGCTATTGTTCGAGCGAGCATTGCCTTTAGCAAATACCTGCCGGCTTGAGACGAAAGGTTCGGGTGCTGGCGCGGGGAGCGGTGAGTAGCAGCAGTCAGCAGGAGGGAGCGGGGGGGGGGGGGGGGAGAGAGGAAGAGAGAGATCTCCCCTCCGTTCCGCCCCGCTCTCCCCCGCCGCCGGCACCCGAACCTTTTGTCTCGAGCGGGCAGGTACTCGCTAAAGGCAATGCTCGCTCGAGCAATTGCCTTTAGCGAGTATACTCGCTCATCTCTAGTCATGAGTCATGGCCCAATATCGCGCTTTCCACCATGTGAAAACCCCATGGATGCGGGGCGTTTTCGTGTGAAAACAGCCTTGCATCCCCGTGGGGAACCCTCTCATTCCCCTAGGAAATCCCTTAATCCCACGGGGTTTCCACCAGCCGCTACTAAAGGGATTTCCTCGCCGTGGTTGTCACAGCCGTGGCAGCAGAGGATTGTGATGTCCTCCGATTGCTTTCAATGGGGCCGGAGCTGCTGCCACCGACCCCATTGAAAACCATGGGTGACATCGCAAAAAGATAAAACGTGCCGTGATTCTTTTTTCTCGGAACATCGCATGAGTGAAAACCTCACAAATTTAAGGAAACCATTGAAAATGATTGGCTTCATAACTCTGTACTGTCACTCACTCTCGCATTGCGTAACAATCATGTGATTTTCTCACCTGTGTGAAGCCGACCTTATGTTGAGAATATAAAATGGTTCACCCATAATAACAGTGTGATACAATGCGAAAATTATACTTTCATATCGTGGGTGCAAAATGCTACAATACAATGCCAATGAAGCGTCATAAAGTACCTGAACAACATTGCCATACAGTGCTTAAATTATAGGACCACACAGTTCTATATAGTGCCACAATGGTGGTAGCAGACAGTGCCCATAGAATAGTAGCACACTGTGCCACGTTGAAGGTTTTTTTTCACCTCTCCTATTTGCCAATATTGTACTGTCTGTCTATGTAGCTGATTATGGATCCTGAAATCCAAGATGTTTATGTGGTATGAATTTAGTATTCTAAGTCAGACGATAAATGGTTTCTTCCCAGGGATTGTATGCAGCCAGTGCCTGTATAGATATGTTTCGGAATGTTAAATGAGAATTCAGTTTAGATTTATTGCTGTGTGATTTGTGACCCGATGGACTTTTCTGACAAGCCACAAATTGCAGCTAAATCCTATCTAAAATGACAGCGATGTGGTGGAGTACGATGAGATGAGGTACCTTAATTACATGCTCTTCCAACTTTAAAGAGCCTTGTTTTATGGTGAGTCCCACGGCGAGAATAAATGGGCTCACATACACACAGGCCAAATATTAATTATGTTTTCTCAATGTGATAAAAGTAGATATGCATGAAACATATTAAAAGATATCGAAGATATTAAGGAAGGGATCATCACTTGAGACATGTAAGATCAAAAGATACAAATGGTGTGTGAGCAAGATATGGAAAAAGAAAACATTATTATACTTGCTATCCATGATCATGGCAAATCCGTTTGGAAGGGGGGGGGGGGGGAGTTGATGTTCATTAGCCCCAGAGGTCTAGAATAAACTTCATCAACACCATTCCATGGTGGACTGCCTCCCTGTCTTTGTCTACAGTGAACTTATGAACCACGAAAGCTTCCTGGTGCTCTTTTTTTTGCCCCAGGTAAGTTACACACGGGCACCCAGCCATCTACATGATGAATAAGAAAACATGATTCATCAGACCAGACCTCCTTCTTTCATTGCTCCATAGTCCAGTCCTGAAGCTCAAATGCCCATGGTAGGTTCTCTCGGCAGTAGACAGGAGTCAGTATGGGCAGTCTGACCGATCTCTCTTCACATTTGCTTTAGTGAGCTTTGGGCACCCATGACCCTGTTTGCCAGTTCAGTTGTTCATCCTTTGACTACCTTTTGGTAGGTACTAACAACTGCATATATTGGGAACACCTTACAAGACCTGCCATTTTCGAGATGCTCTGTCTCGGTCATCTAGCTATCACAATTTGCCCCACATCAGCATCACTCCAAACCACATGCTTGCCAATTTTTCCTTTTTTTCAACACATCAGTTTTGGAAACTGACAGTTCACTTGCTGCTGAATATATCCCACCTGTTGACAGGTGCCATTGTCTCTAGATAATCAGTGTGATTTACTTTGCTTTTCAGTACTTTTAACATTATGTCTGTGTATATCAACAGTTCTAAGTATAGTTGGCCAAAGCCAAGGTTTCCTAATTTTCTCATAAAATGTGTTGAGTCTAGTCCTGAATCTGTCCCAACTTCACATAGTGTGCCCTATTATGGCATGTGAACAACAATGAAGTGCTCTGGCAGACGCACCGTGACCGTGTATTACATGGTCACCTATTCATTTGAAGAGGCGGCATGTAATATTACATTTCCTATGAGGACATGTTTCTCTTGGGAAGATCAGATGATCACTAGAGCCAGTTTCCATTGCTCTTTATAAAAGGCCCTCAAGTCCATTTATGTCTAATTCTCTTCACATTGTGAAGCTTAGTAGGACGTGCTAGGACTTGTAAGTGATTTGATGCTCAGGAGTAGATCAGACACTTGTAGTCTACTCAACATTCCTGAGCTTTTGTGAATTTGCTAATTTGTCCCCCATATGTTGTGTCAGGTTACAGATTCTTATGTGTCAACTATGCCAAGCAGTCCCATGTGTACCTTATCGTTGTCTCCTACATAAAGTGCACTTGCTCTTTCTTCAGGGCAGCAGGACGCCGGGACAAGGTCTGGATTTGTTAGATCTGCAGATCTACATGTCACCACCGGTTCCCCTGCTGATACATGTGCTTCATTAAACGTTACATTGTAATGTCCCACTGTAATTGTGTTGCAATTCCTCACTATGTTCAAGATTTCTGCTTGGTGTCGATAAATGGAAACCTCCCATGTAGACCTGCTAGTTTTCAATCCTCTGTCACTTCATCATCCTGGAGTTCAGGCTGATTTATTTTATCTACTCTTAGAAATTGTAAATACTATGAAGAAATGTGGGCTGTTGGTATAGGAAAAATAATTACAGTATTTTTGTAGTTGGCTAATTAATGGACATCCCAGTATTAGAAATGAGTAGTTGAGGCAGCGGGAAGATTAGGTTTTTCTACCTCCAGATTCTATGGTTTTGTACTAGCAGCCATGGTCCTTGGCAGAAGCCATTGTTGGACTGGAGGCAAGGATTGAGTGGTCGGGCAGTTGGACACTGCTCAAGGGTCTAACAGTAGAGAGTGCTACATTAATTGCACCACACCTGATTGTGTCCAATAGTAGACTTTGCTGTCAGTGGACAACACTCAAGATGGTCATTCACCTGGACATTAAAAGGAAGGTCTAGTCACAAAATATTTTATTTAAATCCACTTTCCAGTTTTCACACTGGAGTACACACAATAGGTTGACATTTTCTTTTTTTCCTGCAGCTCGTTTTTCAGCTTTGCTGTGTAGACCAGTTCAGAAGTAGCAGAGTAATCTCATAATTAGACAGAAGGGATTTAATGACAGGTGACCAATCTATTATATTGCTGAGAGGCTAGATAAGGCAGGATAATAACATTATGCAAAGAGCAGCACTTAGATAACATTCTGTAATAAACTACTCTGCCAATCCTTTATTTATAGAGGCAGGGTCTATCTCTTTCAGAATCTGCAGTCTGTGTCCATATTTTGCCCATTCACTCCTGCTTATTCCAGTTACTATAACGCATACAAATCCCACAGCATTGTCTTGGGGGTTTTCTGTTAAGATGCTGTGGAGGAAGAGAGTTGAACAGCATTGTTTGTACTAAGCTAGCCTTTTGTTGCTATAGTTTGTATTTGCATATAATGTCTTCATAGCAGAATATGTGTTGATGTTGATTGGCTGCAGCAGAGTATGTGACTGGCCAGAAACAGGAAGCAGATGCTCTCCTGGCTTTTTTTTGGAGTTCCTGCTAGACTGAAGTAGGCAGAGGATGTGTTTGGCTATCGGTTAGAGGCCTGTAACCGGCCATCCGGTATGGTCTTGTTGCAAACACTTCTACTAAGTAGACTTGAGTAAGTAGCTCCATTGGGGAATCCCCTGTATGTTTGGAAATGCCTGCACCATGCATCCTGGGTGTGTGCTGAACAATGCTCTACTGCGGCCTGACTTGTTTGAGTCTTTGTTCCACGTCAGAAACCGTTCTCTAACTCAACGTTACACTCCAGAAAGGCATTTGGACTTCCTTGACAATCGATGTAACTACTAAGACCACCTTCGCACAGGTGTTTGCAAAAACGCTGCATTTTTCAAAGCTGCGTTTACTGTGGTTTCAGCAGCGTTGCCATGAGTTATGCCAATATTTTGCCAGTATTTTGGCTGTGTTTTTAGAACAGCTAAAAACTGAGCCAAGGAAGCTGAAACAAACCACAAAAAACATTACTCACCTAGCAGGTGCCATCTGGGCCCCTCCCGCTGCTCACCGGTGTTCCTGCAGGCTTCTGTGCAGTTGTCGGTGCCAACAGAGCATCTCTTGCTGGTAATGGGGATTAAAAACCCCGCCTCCAGCAAGAGATTGGCTGAGCCAGCGCTCGAGAACCAATCATAGCAATCGGAGCCAGCACTCGATGCACCAATCCGAGGCATTCACTGAAAAGTTCTTGACCATGGTTAAGGCAGGCCCTTTTCCTTAAAGGGGTTGTCCCGCGCCGAAACGGGTTTTTTTTTTTTTTAAACCCCCCCCCCCCCGTTCGGCGCGAGACAACCCCGATGCAGGGGTTAAAAAAACAACCCCCACAGCGCTTACCTGAATCCCGGCGGTCCGGCGTCTTCATACTCACCTGCTGAAGATGGCCGCCGGGATCTTCTGTCTCCATGGACCGCAGGGCTTCTGTGCGGTCCATTGCCGATTCCAGCCTCCTGATTGGCTGGAATCGGCACGTGACGGGGCGGAGCTACACGGAGCTACACGGAGCCCCATAGAGAAGAGGAGAAGACCCGGACTGCGCAAGCGCGGCTAATTTGGCCATCGGAGGGCGAAAATTAGTCGGCACCATGGAGACGAGGACGCCAGCAACGGAGCAGGTAAGTATAAAACTTTTTATAACTTCTGTATGGCTCATAATTAATGCACAATGTACATTACAAAGTGCATTATTATGGCCATGCAGAAGTGTATAGACCCACTTGCTGTCTCGGGACAACCCCTTTAACCTGATGGAGGGCCATGCTACACCTATACAGACAATACGGGAAGGAAGTGAGTGGCGCTAATAAGGCTGCCACTAGGAAACTTTTAAAAAGTCTTAAAGGGAATCCGTCAGCTACTTTCAGTCTGACACTGAATTCTGGGATGTAAGCTTTATACTTACCTTCCCCATCCTTGCCCCAGTGTGACTGCTGAAAGGTGCTGCTGAATGCATTGAGTGGTGTACTAGGTAGTGGAGGACTACTATGTTATCACGCCACTTAATGCACTGCAGCGGTAGCTCTGAGCGCTGAGAACAGGGCAACGACGGTGAAGGTAAGTATAAAGCTTACATCCCAGAATTCAATGTGTCAGCTACTTTCAGCCCATACGTTTAGCTCATAGGGCTAAGAGTAGCTGACAGATTCCCTTTAAAGTCACTTCCATGTCTCAAATACTCTAAAGTCACCAGGATTTGTCACAGTTGTTTCTTGACTCACATGATGTACAGACTAAACTATTGCAACTCTAATCATACTGCTAGAGAAAGGAAAACCTCATAATCCAAATAAAATCTAGACGCACCCGCACTGCTTCATATTTCAGCTATTAAGTTTCTTCACAATATACAAAAGACGGCCATGGAAGTTCCACAGAGTGTGATTTACTTCGCACTGGCCAAAAGTCGGCTTCTTTTTCTTCCACATCTTAAATCAATCATAGATGCAGCAAAAATGCCTAAAAATATGTAATAGAACAGAGCGGTTGTCAGTTACACAAGGACATACCGTAAGTGGGTCCCACCGTATTACAGCTCACGATTTTGATGACACCATATTTTATATTTTATATGCAATGGTGAAAGTTAAAGGGTAAGTCTTCTCAACATATAACTTTTTCTTTTTTTTACTTGAATATGGCCGCATCTGGGCATACAATGCATTATTTCATGTTGGCCCTTCGTATGAATTACTGACTAGGTAATAAAAGGATGGGCTAGATCCATCAAAGAGAGAGCTACAGAGGGGATCCTGAGTGAGGGCTCCTCCCTCTATTATATTAATTTGCAAGACTGGCCAAATATAGTTTGGATTTTTATGTTAGGTATTTTGAACTATACATACAGTCCTTTGAGATGCTGCAGGGTTTTAGCTTGGTTGGCCCAGCCCTTGCATCCTCATGGGTGGTGCTCATGTAGTAGTAAACTATACCCTTAATAGTGAATTTTTTGGGAGAGTTCTCCTTGAACTTGACTCAAAATGTATACCAATACAAAACCGTACTAACTGCAACATATACATTTCTTAATTATGCATGGTATTAGAGATGGAAATGGACATGGTCATATATATGAGCTCTTATTAAGGGAGGCCATGGCATATCCACTTCATTTCTTAGGCCACATGACTGAACCTATAGAGACCATAACTAGCTTTCTCCAGCATCTCACTGGTCAACTAAATCTACGTAGCCTACAGGGTTCCGTTTCTGCTCTTTCCCATTGCTTTTCCTGTGTTACTCTTTATAATAGTTTTGCTCTTTGAAGGGTTTTTCCAGACACAAAATGGAAATTCTGAAAATATTGACATCTAAGAGGTACAGCTGAGTAGCGGCAACCTGTACCTTTTATCTGCCGCTCTGGATCATCTTCTCACCATGTGTGGCTGCCAAACTGCCGCTGTGTTCACATGTATCACTTCTGCAGTAAGCACAGCAACAGACTGTAACCTACAACTTCCAGCATGCACAGAGCTTGTCTCCCGGCCAGCATTGTAGCTCCGCCCACAGCTCACAGGTCCTGCAACTTACTAGCACCAACCTTCCTTTCACGAAGAGTGCCAGAGAAAGCCTACTGTAGAAGACAGAAGCTTCTAAGCTTTCTCAACTGCACATGGGCAATATAGAACAGTGCTTCTGCTCTTCTCCTCCCATCATGCACTGCTCACAGGATGTTTGAGGCTATGGACAGGGAAGGAAGTGGCAAATGTCAGAGGAAGTGGAGATATTTTTCAGGCAAGGGTCACGACATAAAAAAATGAAGTAACTAGACCTGGTACAGTGAACCTATTACATAATGACTTATTGTGATGATGTATATTAGATGTTTAAAGTGTTAGTCTATAGGCAAAATACCCCTTTAAGGGTGCATTCCCACCTTATTGATTTGGTGCAGTTTTATTGCAGATTTCACCCAAATTCAAATTGAGGAGAGAAATCTGCTGTAGATCTGCACCAAAATCCATGACAAAAGCCGCACCAAATCAGCTGTGTCAACACATCATAAACCGGTGAAGCTGATTTCTGCAACTCCAATAGAGTAGAATGGAGATTAACAGGTGGGCATCTCTTAAATTAGTCTGTCTGGATGTGGCGCTGGGCTACTTTAAAAGCCAGATCAGTGGCCAAAGGACCCCATTATACTGGCAGGGAGCAATCTTGGGGTGGATTGGCTATCTATGGCATATGCCAATGTGGATGTGCCATAATTGTCCTTGGTGGACTATGGAAAAATACGTCTGCCGCGCCACCTATTGGATAGCAGCATTCCTTCAAATCAATGTACTGCTCTTTAACAAGTCTGTAAAACAACGATTGGAAATAAGACTTTTACAGACTTGTTAAAGAGTCATACATTGCTTTGAAGGAATGCTGCCATCCAATAGGTGGCGCTGCAGAGGCATTGTTCTAATTGCCAAAGGCAAAAACTACCCATAGGTAATATCTCCTTAAATATAATTTAAATACTTTATTATTCAAAAAGACAAAATCGAATAATAATTAAAATAATGGGGCAAATGGTGGTAGCGAATAAAATGTGACCAGCAGTCATCAGTTAGTATCATGTGTGTAATTGTACATATACACACTGAAACATAGACTTGATTTTTTGCTTCCACCTGAAGACGCCGCAAGTCGA